>NC_083576.1:72617883-72917883 GCF_027579695.1 Neoarius graeffei | reverse complement strand
GTTGGATAAAATGTCAGGAAAATTATTGGCTTTCTATCACAATTATCAACCAAGTAAAAAAACAAACAAACAAACAAAAAAAAAACCTGCCCTTAGAATTCTATTATACATGAATAAACATTTTTCTTACTTTTTTTCATTACAGAGAAATGATTAGAAATTATTTGTGCTGATTGCACATCCATTACAGATGCAGTGGATAGCAATTATATTGAAAAACTCTGGAGTATCCCTTTAATGTCGCTCTTTTTCTGTTAGTGTGAAGAGACCGCAAACCTGCAGGACTTGTCTCGCTACCTCAAGTTGCCGTTCTCTAAAGCCAGTCTCCAGCCTGGCACTAACCAGACCATGAAGAGCAGCAAAGAGTCCTTCTGGATCCTCTCGACGCTCTGCTCCACCAAACTCACACAGAACGGTACGATCACGACTTCCATCTGGTTGGAATTAAGATAATTCGTTTGGACCAACAATGGCAGGAGCAGTATAATCAGTATCAGCAGAACGGATTATTGTTTGATTTGTTTGCATAACTGGAAAAATGTAGAATTTTCTGAGAAAGGTGCAAAGTGGGGGCGGCACGGTGGTGTAGTGGTTAGCGCTGTCGCCTCACAGCAAGAAGGTCCGGGTTCGAGCCCCGTGGCCGGCGAGGGCCTTTCTGTGTGGAGTTTGCATGTTCTCCCCGTGTCCGCGTGGGTTTCCTCCAGGTGCTCCGGTTTCCCCAACAGTCCAAAGACATGCAGGTTAGGTTAACTGGTGACTCTAAATTGAGCGTAGGTGTGAATGTGAGTGTGAATGGTTGTCTGTGTCTATGTGTCAGCCCTGTGATGACCTGGCGACTTGTCCAGGGTGTACCCCGCCTTTCGCCCGTAGTCAGCTGGGATAGGCTCCAGCTTGCCTGCGACCCTGTAGAACAGGATAAAGCGGCTACAGATAATGAGATGAGATGAATGAAGTGCAAAGTGCTCAGATTTGCTGTTCATAAGGTTTGTGGAACGTTAAAGTGCATATCACGGGTAAATTCAGGCGCAAGATCAATGTAATTCTCCTATTTTATATTAAACTTTGGTCAAATATCTGTCACATTTTGCATTTTGTGCAATTTTTTTACCTTGCGCAATACCAGAAAAATTCAGTTGAAATCAAGCCATTTGAGGCGAATTGGTCCGCCTCTGAAAAAACTTGGCATTTGGATTTCCTGGGAAACATTGATTTTCGTGACGTCGCATGCGGGACGCCTCCCTCTGAATCCTATGTCAGCGCTGGTTTGTTTATGAGAAAACGACCTGGCGGTTTTCTGCAAATTTCTTCAACGTTATCGCGTAATTATTAAAATGGTTAACAGATGTATCGTAGGAGGGTCTAGCAACACCAATCTTGATGGGATTAGTACTCATCGTTTTCCAAAAGACCGAACAATGAGAGAGAAATGGGAGCGCTTGGTCTACACAGGCTGTGCACTGAAACTGTGCAAAGCTCTCGCAGCCTGCTGGCGCTTCCGCACGTAACGTCACGAATCTGGCTCCAGACTCCCTTGGGATTTTTCCAGACGTATTTTATTTTTTTCTGCTGTAGACAGATGGCCTTGTGCAAAATTACCCTTCTGGATGAGTGTGTAAAGGGACATACTTTCATATATACTGTATATAAAAAAAAAAATTGGTCCAGAATATGTATTTTAAGTCATTTCTAATAAGCGTAACACCACTTGCCTCTTAAAGGCCCATCACTCCAATCTTGAGCAATAATTGGCTTTCATAATCACAAACTTTCTGTGACCTTTAATTTCTGACCTTTGTGTTATTTATGGATCTGCTCTCTGTGTGAGTGGTACACATGAAAGAGTGTGTGTGTGTGATGGGGGGTGGCCGCATGCTGATCAAACACCTGCATCTGTTGACCTTGGAGCTCAATCCAATAAGTCCAGCAGCTGGGCTCCGATCAGCCTATAAACACTGCATACTGAAACAAAAACATCCAGGCTTTGACAAAAACTGTACAAAGCAGTGCGTGTTATGCAAAGAATAAAAGACAATGAGTTGTGTTGTTATGGGAAAATAATCAATGACAGAATGGTGTGATGTGGTCTGACATGAATATTTTCTTATTACAGCACATCCTGAAGTGTTTTCTCCTCTTATACAATAAACCAATGATAACAGTTGCTATTTAGGAAAGATTGGCATGACATACTTTTTTATCTTTTTACAGTTACATTTACAGTACATACTTGCCAACCCCCTGAGAACAAAAAGCGGTAGATTAGATTGCACGATGCAGTCGTGCCCTTCTAGGTGGTCCAGGGGTGTGCCTCCCCAGACTGAAGTGCTATATTTGAAGAAAATCGATCGATAAATCAGACCAACACACTTAACAAAATGCATGCGTCTCACCTCAGTGCTTTGATGCTGGATGATCCGATGACCGAGTCGCCTTGAACTTGTTGTCATGGCAAATCTTTTTTTCTTTGGCGTTTTCATTGTTCATGTTTGGTTTTTACAAATACTGGCGCGATTTGTCAAGTCAAGTCAACTTGATTGTCAAATATGCTATACATGCTCGACATACAGCACAGATGAAATATCAGTCCTCTCTGACCCACGGTGCAAACAGGCAATGCAATAAATACAAATAGAATAATTGAAAAACAAACAAACAATATAAACAGTATAAACACTCTAGATAGGAACTAGACATAGACTAAACACTCAAACAATATACCGGTAAACAGTATAAATAAACAGTATAAACACTAGATAAGAACAAGACGTAGACTAAACACTCAGACAATATAAACAGTGTAAACACTAGATAAGAACTACACACAGACTAATTACTCAAACAGACAATATAAACATTCTTTCAGTTCGTTTCTTAAGACACGTATTTTTTAGTATGTTACCTCGTTTGTTGACAGTTTCGGCGAACACTTCCGCCTTCTTCAAATGAATGAAATGCTCACGGACCCAAACACATATGAAATACTCAAAAAAGACCCGACAGAGGAAAAGAAAAAAAGACTAAAACTATTACTCAAACCGTTAATGGACGACAACAAAATTGATAAACAAACATACAACCACCTCATCCCCACAGCAGACATCACCCCCCGGATATACGACACACCGAAAATTCATAAACCCGGAGCACCACTAAGACCCATAGTAGACAGTATAGGATCAGTTACTTACAACCTTTCCAAGACACTGGCAGACATAATTAAACCACTCCTCGGACTCACGGAATACCACTGCAAAAACTCAAAACAACTGGCGAAAGAACTAAAGGAAATCAAGATAAAAAAGGATGAAATCTTTGTATCACATGATGTCATATCCCTCTTTACAAAAACACCGGTCACAAACACTCTCAACATAGTAGAAAACCGGTTAAAAGCAGACAGAACCCTGAAAAAACGTACAAAACTTACAGCACAGGATATAACAAAACTATTACATTTCATTTCCACGTCCACATATTTCCAATTCAGAGGCACAATTTACAGACAAAAAGAGGGATTTGCAATGGGGGACCCGCTATCTGCCACTCTATGCAACTTTTTTATGGAGGATCTGGAAACCCGAGCCATAGAAACAGCACCGGATGACTGCAAACCTATCTTCTGGAAAAGATACGTTGATGACATTCTTGAAATAACCAAAACAGGCCACACACAACAACTCACGGATCATCTAAACTCCATAGACAAGACAGGCAACATCAAATTCACACACGAAGAAGAAACGGACAAGACAATAGCATTTCTGGACCTAAAAATACACCACACAGAAGAAGGTAATATCAGAATCACAACATACAGAAAACCTACACATACCGACCAATATCTTCTCTGGACATCTGAACATCCCATCGCACACAAAATGTCAGTAATCAGAACACTATACGACCGAACACAGAACATCACGGAGGAGAAAGACAGACAGGAGGAGGAACAACACATCCAACAGGCATTAAAAAACTGCCAATATCCACCGTGGACAATTCGAAAAGGGAAATTACAGACACAAATAAAGGAAAAAAACAAACAAACAAGAAAAAACACCGAAAAAACAAACCGGGGCTTTGTCACACTACCATACATAAAAGGAGTTACAGAACGCATCCAACGATCCATGAGGAAATACCACATCAACACCCCGGTCAAACCATACAAGAACCTCCGACAGCTGCTAGTTCACCCCAAAGACAAAATACAACTGGACAATAAATGCAACGTCATCTATGAAATCCCTTGCCGTTCATGCAATAAAGTCTATATTGGTGAAACGGGCAGATGCTTCCACACTCGCAGGAAAGAACACCAATTAGAATGTGAAAAAGAAACAACAAAAAGACTCACAAGATCCGAAAAAGAAAAAGCAAACCAAGAAAACCTAAAATCAGCCATTTCAGACCACTGCAAACGACATAATCATATAATGAATTGGGAAGAGGCCAGAGTCATTCGCGCTGAAGAAAATAGATACCAGCGTTGGATTTTGGAGGCAGTGGAGATACGGGCACAGAGGACCATGAACCGGGATGAGGGAGCGTACGCGCTGTCGCACACCTGGAGCGCAGTCCTGGGGCAGCGACCTGACAGCAGGAGGCGTGGACTACCTGTCAAATTGGGCGGGACGTTCACGCCTCCATAGAGTAACATCAGCTGATAAGGCACGTCACCACTCGACATCTGGTGACTGTTTTGAAGAAGGCGGAAGTGTTCGCCGAAACTGTCAACAAACGAGGTAACATACTAAAAAATACGTGTCTTAAGAAACGAACTTAAAGAATAGTTACAATAATCAGACATAATGAATTTTCACTATATAAGACAATATAAACAGTATAAACACTCTAGATATGAACTAGACGTAGACTAAATACTCATATATATATATACACACACACACACACACACACACACACACACACACACATAAATTGGACCTAAAAATACAACTGGACAATAAATAAAATAACCAAACAGTCAAGGGCACTTGAGGTACAGCAGGTAAACATGAAATAAGCAGTATAAACAAACTACCAGCTGTTAAGATGAGGTAGTGCGGAATAGTGCAAATGAGCGAGGTAAAGTGAGATGTGCGGTCCTCATTGCCGATTGGCTAGAACTATAACAAGGATCAGTGGAATGGTGCGATAGAGCAATACAGTTTAGATTCAACATCATTATCACGCTCTTGGCTTCACTTAATATGACTTTTTGAGACTATGGACTGTACTTGTATTCCCTTTGCGGAAAATAGCTGAAGCCTAGCCCATATGGTCCAATCCTACAAAAGAGCTACTGTAGCACAAACTGCTGAAAAAGTTAATGCTGGCTAAAACAGAAAGGTGTCATTAACTTTTTCAGCATCTCGTGCTACTGTAGCTCTACTGTGGGATTGGACCATATGGAATAGCCTTCATGCCTCATGCGAATCAATGAGCCTTCGACACCCGTGACCCTGTCGACGGTTCACCGGTTGTCCTTCCTTGGACCACTTTTGGTCAGCACTAACCAGCCACTGCATACCAGGAACACGCCACAAGATGTGCCATTTTGAAGATGCTCAGATCCAGTCGTCTCACCATCACAATCTGGCCCTTGTCAAAGTCACTCAGATCCTTACGCTTGCCAATTTTTCCTGCTTCCAACACATTAATTTCGAGAACTGACTGTTCTCTTGCTGCTTAATATTGCTGGGTTTCACGTGATGTCACATCCGCCTCATTAGTTATTTAAAACTTTAGCTGGTGGTCTACCAAAGCTCCGTTGACAAAGCGTTTGTACGGAGAAGGTGCATTGCTTGCATGAAAAATGCCTTATATCTGCGTTGTTTTAGGTTGTTCGAATCGATCAAACCGTGAAACTGATAAAAGTTTCTTCAGGGTTCCCCATGAACTAATAAAAAAGGGTGAACGAACACAGGATTTCACAAAAAGATGTCGAGAAAGGTGGCTTTTGAACCTCTGACTGAAATCGAAGGGAGCCGAGTCGAAGCATGCTCGAGTTTGCAGTGATCACTTGGTGAAAGGTTTGTATCTCCCTCTCAGCTATGTCCTTAGTGTTTTCCAAGTACTTTTCTTGCTATGTGTCATTATTTTACGGTACTTTTTTTAGTCACGAAGCGCTAAAGTCCCCAGCTGTTTTTGTTTACTCCTCACAAAGTCTGTATGCACGAAAGTTGCAACAAAATTCTTCCCCAGCTGTACAGTTACAACGCGCCGTGATCACTTCTTCTCCGTCTTGTTTAACTAAGATCCAGGTCTTTAAAGGGGTTTCTGATGATCTTTGTGAGATAAGTGCCAACACAAGTGAGAATCAAGCGAACTGTTGTTTGTTTACAGTTCAACTTGACACATGATCCAGGGCTGAAGCTATGTTTTGATCACATTTATTGCATGATTTATATTTCAGCTGCTGTTTTATCTCAATCGACAGGTGACATGTTGGATTTGCTGAAGTGGAGAACCCATCCGGACCGGATCATGGACGGCTTGTCCAAACTGAAGGACATGGATGGCACAGAGATAGTTAAGGTAAAATAGTTCTTTAAGACATCGGTTCCCCTTCATATTCCCTTAACATCTTTAAGATTTAACTGAACATGCAGTCAATCACCGTTTTACATCTATTTTTCATCAGTTATTTGCACAGGTGGACAAAGTACCCAACTTCATTACTTAAATCAAAGTACAGATCCCACTGGTCAAATGTTACTCCGATACAAGTGAAAGTTGTCCAGTCAAATTTTTACTCAAGTTAAAGTACTGAAGTACTTGCTTTTAAAAATACTTAAGTTTTAAAAGTAAATTTTTTCTCAATCCCTTGTTGTATTATTGCCACACCGCTTACCGTACAAAACCTACAGTAACGCCTCTCTCTATATATTTCCATCAGGCTTTGAGCCACGGATTATATTAGCAATTTTGCACAAGACATTGCACAGTATATCTACCTCTATGTTTGCACATTGTTTGTTTGCCCTTTTTTTTTTTAAATGTTATAATTTTTCACTCTACCTTTTATATTTTGCATTCCATATGCATTTTATATTTCTCATATATATATATATATATATATATATATATATATATATATATATAGGCGGCACGGCGGTGTAGTGGTTAGCACTGTCGCCTCACAGCAAGAAGGTCCTGGGTTCGAGCCCCATGGCCGGCGAGGGCCTCTCTGTGTGGAGTTTGCATGTTCTCCCCGTGTCCGCGTGGGTTTCCTCCGGGTGCTCCGGTTTCCCCCACAGTCCAAAGACATGCAGGTTAGGTTAACTGGTGACTCTAAATTGACCGTAGGTGTGAATGTGAGTGTGAATGGTTGTCTGTGTCTATGTGTCAGCCCTGTGATGACCTGGCGACTTGTCCAGGGTGTACCCCGCCTTTCGCCCGTAGTCAGCTGGGATAGGCTCCAGCTTGCCTGCGACCCTGTAGAAGGATAAAGCGGCTAGAGATAATGAGATGAGATATTATATATATTTCTTTTTATTTTGGTAAGCGTAGTTTGGTCAGGCAGTTGCAAAATAAGAATTTCATTACCCAATAATAAACCGCTGTGTCTGTTATTGTGTATATGACAAATAAAAAATCTTGAATCTGAAGCAACCGACTGGATTTACTGACTAACTCGTAGAACCTGTAGAATAAACACCTGGTAGAACGTTACAAAAAGGAAACACAACTGAACTGAAAAGAGCCCTTTTTAAAAAAAAAAAAATTCTAACACTCCTACCCATCCCCATAAAGCAGCATGGTAGTGTTCTGACCCAGCTCTGGCAGTGTGTGCACACATGTATGTGTATGTTAATCAGGAAAACAGTGGAATAGCTGTAAATGCAGCTTGCTCAGAAAATAAAAATGACAATCCAACCTGATTAAAACCCAGATCCACACCTCGCGCTTAATAACTGCCCAACAGCAACACTGCTTTAAGCAAGACAAAAAAAAAAGTGCAAGACCATCATCTGACATCAAAACAAAAAATTCCAACAATTTGTTGTGACTGACTAGTACAATACTGTCCATCTCACAGGTCTCGTGTGTGTGCGTGCATGCGTAATTGTATGCATTCATGCACATATGAATCTGCCTGTGGAATCACCGTGGTTTAACGTTAAGCTAGCAAGTCAGTGAAGCTCCACCTGATGCTAGCAAACTCTTTTCAAACTCAAAATCATCTTGGGTAGCTAAAGTTGCTAGAAAAGAAAGATTTCTACATTCTGTTTATTTGGCAAGATTATGCTAAAGCATTTCTGAAAGCACTTCAGATAAGTTAACGTTATTCATGTTAGCGTAACTCCGTTTTTACATGCTAACTAGCAGTGTCCAAGTTAACTAGCTATGTGTTAACGTTAGCCGTGGACAAGGCTACGGCAACTTGGCGGGCAAATCCATAGAAAGTCATTTGACTAACCAGACTGCATAGCTACGTTTGCAACATTATCGCTAGCTCTAAAAGCACAGACAACTTCATTGCAGGCTTTCTCTTGGAATAAAACGTTTATAGACCTCAATATGCTTCCGTAGGTCGGATGGCAAGTTTTTGGAGGCCGTGATGTGGTTCGATTTTGGCAAACAAAGCAAACATTTAAAATGAAAAATCTTTAATCCTTTCAGAAACATGGGTTCTAGGTATGGTCACGGGTGCGTGCGTTCTCCAGAAGAACCGCCTCCTTCCATTCTGCCATCAACTGATCGTGTTCAAATAATGCTGCGGAGAAATCATTGAACTTGATTTTATACAGTCTATGGACATGACGTGACCCTAGTGATTACTGATAGGCTGTCTCAGTGTCACCTGCGAAAAAAAAACAATCATGTTTTCGAAAAGAAAAACACATCCACTTTAAGGTTCTTCATAGTAACAAGTAACAAGGACCTTGATAGAAACGTAGTGGAGTAAAAAGCACAATATTTGCCTTTCAAATGTAGTGAAGTTAAAGTCACAAGTTGCCAAAAAAAAAAAAAAAATACTCAAGTAAACTATAGATACTCAAAAGTGTACACTACCGTTCAAAAGTTTGGAGTCACTTTGAAATGTCCTTATTTTTGAAAGAAAAGCACCGTTCTTTTCAATGAAGATCACTTTAAACTAATCAGAAATCCACTCTATACATTGCTAATGTGGTAAATGACTATTCTAGCTGCAAATGTCTGGTTTTTGGTGCAATATCTCCATAGGTGTATAGAGGCCCATTTCCAGCAACTCTCACTCCAGTGTTCTAATGGTACAATGTGTTTGCTCATTGCCTCAGAAGGCTAATGGATGATTAGAAAACCCTTGTACAATCATGTTAGCACAGCTGAAAACAGTTTAGCTCTTTAGAGAAGCTATAAAACCGACCTTCCTTTGAGCAGATTGAGTTTCTGGAGCATCACATTTGTGGGGTCGATTAAATGCTCAAAATGGCCAGAAAAATGTCTCGACTATATTTTCTATTCATTTTACAACTTATGGTGGGAAATAAAAGTGACTTTTCATGGAAAACACAAAATTGTCTGGGTGACCCCAAACTTTTGAACGGTAGTGTACTTAAGTACAGAACTCAAGTAAATGCACTTCGTTACTGTCCACCTCTGGTTATTTGTGCTTTATATGTTATTACAACTCAAGCAGCACTTCTGGTTGACTTGAGATCAGGACACTTCGTCCAATGACCATTCCGTCCAATAGTTGAGACGTTTTGTCCAAAGCCTTTTTCATATGCACCATCAATTATTTTATACGTGCGACAAGATTGAGATATAAACAAACCATAATTCATTTAAAGGAGTGCATTAAGCACTATCAAAAACACCCAGGCAAACAATCCAAAACGGCAGGCAAACTCATAAACGTGAAACTAGCAAAAGGTTGAGCGAGGCACAAACAGGCTAAATCAGGCAAAGACAAAAACAGAAACTGAAAACAGGATCGGAAACCCAGGGACTCTACATGGGAGAATAAGGCTTGGTAATGCGCACTGACGTGGTGTAATACTTTGCACTGAATGTGCGTTCTCATTCTTTACACTACCGTTCAAAAGTTTGGGGTCACTTTGAAATGTCCTTATTTTTGAAAGAAAAGCACAGTTCTTCTCAATGAAGATCACTTTAAACTAATCAGAAATCCACTCTATACATTGCTAATGTGGTAAATGACTATTCTAGCTGCAAATGTCTGGTTTTTGGTGCAATATCTCCATAGGTGTATAGAGGCCCATTTCCAGCAACTATCACTCCAGTGTTCTAATGGTACAATGTGTTTGCTCATTGTCTCAGCCCATGTTTACATTAGACCGTATCAGCAGATCATCAGATTAACGTTTTTAAAACGATTAGTGTGCACACAGCAACACCAATACACGATTTGCGTGCACACAACAATACCAATACACGGATACGCTCGGCTCCGCAGGCATCCTGCGCTCCAAATCACTCCGCCCTGAACAGCGAGTGCCCTCTGGAGGGTGCGCACTCCGGCCCTGCGCAGCTCACAGAGCACGCGAGTGAAGCACACTAGCAGTGTTTTCGGGACTGAGCCGCTGTGTGTGTGATCCCAGCGCATATCACTTATTATTTGCAAGTGGAAGGATGGCAAGCCTAAAGACAATCATAACTACACAATGATCAGTATTTGCAGTATTTTCATACTTTTATACTCTTTAATGAAAGGTGATACAAGGCGGAAGTCCGCGCCGTTTTTCAGTAGTCGCGTCACATGACCAATGCCAGCGAATCAGGAAGGTGGATGTCACAGTGACGTTGTCCAATGAGACGCCAGCTAGAGCTCAGCACAGCATATCCGCGTATTCTCAATGTTTACACAGCACCGGAGCTGACACGATCTGGATTGAATACGTGGACCCTGGCGGATTCCCGTTTCCCGGCGTTTCCAGGTGTTTTAATGTAAACGGACAGTGCATCCGCGAAGAAAACGAGACAGATACGGTCTAATGTAAACGTAGCCTCAGAAGGCTAATGGATGATTAGAAAACCCTTGTACAATCATGTTAGCACAGCTGAAAACAGTTTAGCTCTTTAGAGAAGCTATAAAACTGACCTTCCTTTGAGCAGATTGAGTTTCTGGAGCATCACATTTGTGGGGTCGATTAAATGCTCAAAATGGCCAGAAAAATGTCTTGACTGTATTTTCTATTCATTTTACAACTTATGGTGGTAAATAAAAGTGTGACTTTTCATGGAAAACACAATTGTCTGGGTGACCCCAAACTTTTGAACGGTAGTGTATATATATGCATGCTGCTGATGCCTCTTGATCATGTGCAGGTGAGCCTCATTAACAGCGTGCGTACGAGAGTCCGCTCGGCGCTGCACGCAGTCCAGAGCGCACCCGAGCGAACTCTCGTACGCATGCTGTTAATGAGGCTCACCTGCACGTGATCAAGAGGCATCAGCGTGCCTATATAAAGACTGAGAAAATATCTGGATATCGCACTTGCCAAGGATATCTGGCAAGTGGGAGTACAGATTTTCTATGTAATTTGGTCTAAAAAAACCGATCTCTCCCCACAAGCGGCCCCAGCCGAACACGCCCGAAGTTGACACTCGCTGATTCCTGTCATTTCCGGTTTCGTTTTCATTTTGCAAAAATGTGTTTTGCTTCGGTCAGATTCCATTGAGAATTCCTCCTTTTTTCAAACCAAATACCTGAAATATAAAATAATTGATAGTGCGTATGAAAAAGGCTTTGGACGAAGTGTCTTAACTGTTGGATGAAATGACCTGCATCTATTGACTTCTTTAATTTCTGTGTACGTTTTCCTGATTGTGATGGTTATAAACCTCATCTTTCTGTTTCAGTTTTTGCAGGACACCTTGGACACGCTGTTTGCCGTGTTAGATGAGAGCCCACAGAGATATGGACTGAAAGTGTTTGACTGCCTGGTAAGACACGTTTACAGCTTCACCATCTCAGATCTCCTGTTTTCAGCGGAGTGTTTTGCGATTTGGATTTTAATAACCAATCTTTTTTCATTCTTCTCACCTGCTGTGTTGCCGTGGTTACCTGCCAAATACAAATGCAAGCAAAACATATTTAATAGCATGGGACCATTGCAAGGGTTGATTTATAACCGTTTGAGCTTTGAAAGCTCTTTGATCCCACTCCTTGGTTTCATGATACGCTGTACACTGTTTTTAGAGCCGCAGGCAGAGCATCAGAGGCTGAGACTAAATGTAGGCTAATAGTCTAATTAACGCAACACAGCGTAATTAAGTATTAACACAATCCCACAAGAGTATAAACTCAAATTAATTCTCGACATCTTTGACTGGTTAATGCTGGTTATCATGTTTGGAGAAAGAAAGGTCTTAGATCTTATAACTGTGTGTAGATCTCTTATAGATCTCGGAAGGATAAATTAAGGCACAATGCCCCAGGGATGTCAGATCTGTGTGATAAAACCAGCCAAATGTTCAGCAAAATTGGTCCAATTCCTGTATGCAAAAATCCTACCTTCCCAAACCCTGAAATAAACTCCAAAGTCATGACAGCAGATATGTGATTATTTCACAAAGGATCATCTGAAGTCGAGGTTTCTCAGAATGCAAAGAATGTTTGAATGAATATTTTTCACACATGCTCTTTAAATAGTCTCAGATAAGGACATATTGTATTATTATAATCCTAAGTAATGAATAATATGAGAATGATTTGGCCCACAACAAGTTTAAATTTATACAGTCAGGTGAATATCCACAATTCACTGGATATGAGCAATTACATGGTCTGAATGGCTACTCTACGACTAGGATATCAGCTCATATACCGTATCGTCAGAGTGCAGGCACTTACGGATGTATGTGCAGAGGAGAGTGGGATGCAAACTGTAGACCAAGCCAAATCGTAAGACAGGAAGCGTGGTCAGATAACTAGCGAGGGTCGGTCAATCAGCAAACAGAGTACTAGAGGCAAGACAGATGACGTAAACGTAGAGAGTAAGCAGAGGTCAGAATAACAAGAAGCAGACAGAGAATGCAAGGCTTGGTATGAACTGGAGAAACACAGAACAAGACTTCACATTGGAGTGGAGCGAGTGAGAAGCTTAAAGCAGAACTGAAGGCGAATTTTTTATTATCAAAATTCTATTTCTCATTTTATTAAATATAGGAATGCATTTTTGATCGCTATTTTGTCGCTGCTATAGCAAGTTATGAGTGTTTGAAATATGCTGTGTAATATATCAGTCCATATGTCAAAGCAATGGCCGTAAACGAGATTCGTTGAGACCTGTGCGAGACATCGTAGGACGGAAGTAAAACGTACAGCGGAAATCAAAGTGATCGACATCTGCCAACGTTGTCGAAAGACGCGCGCGCCCTCTTTCGAATGCTGACGTAATCAAGCCGTAAGTTTTGTTTGTTTTGATAGCAATCAGGAAAGTTTGAAAAACGTAGGCAGTAATCGTCATTTAAACTCGTTTTTGTGCAATATTTCGTTTGGAGAACAGTTTTCAAAATGGCGGCACTGACACCTGGCTGACACTTCACGTTTTGAAGTCTCGCACAAGTCTCGTGAAGATCGCGCGGATAAGCGACGCCTGCCATGGACCAAATGAACTAAATTCAACATGGCTAAAAGCCGAATAGGCCGATAAGTATAATATTTAATTGCAATTAGTTGCCAATACGAGTCACAATATAATGTGACTAAAACCGAAAACGTAATTGAATAAAAAGTTAATTAAGAAATAAAGCAAGTTTAAAAATGACTTCAGTTCTCCTTTAAATAGTGTGACGGTAATTAGTGAAATGAGTGGCAGCTGTAATTAATAGGCCGGTGACAGGGGGCGCTGTGGTTCTTGGGAGTTGTAGTTCAAAGGGTCCATGTTTGTAGTTTGGCTGTTCTCAACAGGTTTATTGACATGTATAAAGTTTTTTTTGTCAAATTTGGAAAAAAAAATGCTCTGTTTCTCAAAATCCAGTGAATGTGGATATAATAAAACTGTTATTCCACTCAATCTCATCGTACATGGCTTATAGCCGACTCGGTGCTACGTGCCTCGTCAGCTATCAGCTCATGTACGACTTGATTTTGTGGAATAACTCTTTATATATATATATATATATATAGCCACAGTATTTTTGTACCAGATGCTACCGTATGTTTACAGAATGTGTAGAAACGGCATTGAAAAGCGTGTGATATTTTACACCGTTTTTGCTGGCTGATCCAGTAGGGGCGCTATTGAGGTGATTATTCGTTGATGGTTACTGGATCAGCCAGCAAAAACGGTGTAAAATATCACATGCTTTTCAATGCTGTTTCTACACATTCTGTCAACAGAGCTTGTGGTACAAAAATCCTGCGAGCATACACACACACACACACACACACACACACAGAGTACCAGTCAAAAGTTTGGACTCGCCTTCTAATGAAATGTTTTCTATATTTTTATTAATTAAAACACACTTCATTTCTTAAAGTAATGATGGATGTCGTTTCTCTTTATTACCTCCGCCAAGGAGGTTATGTTTTCGGTAGCGTTTGTTTGTTTGTTGGTTTGTTAGCAACATTACGGAAAAAGTAATGAACGGATTGCTCTGAAATTTGTTCCAGAGGTGTGACTGGGCACAAGTAACAATCCATTAAATTTTGGCGGTGATCCGGATCACCTTCTGGATCCCGGATTTTTTTAAAGGATTAATTTTTTCCCCATTGAAATGAATGGGCGCGCGACGCAAAAAAACAGATTTTTCCTTCTGTAGGCCAAACCGTAAGGTGTAAAGTCACGAAACTTGGTACACTGATAGAGGAGTGGACCCTGATTGATTTCATCAAGTTTCATGTTGGTACGTCTCACGCTCTAGCGCCACCAACTGATCACAGTCTTACATGCGTTCATGCACGTAACTTTTGATCCGTACGTCTGATTTTCATAAGCCTGATGCCGTTGGAATCCTTGGAGCTAGACGATTCCAAAGCACCCTATGACGTCATTCTCCGCCTAGTTAGCTTTTCCGCCATTTTGAATTTTGTCCAAAGTGAATGTAGAGTGACCCTGGCCGCATGTTTTGTCCAATCATCACGAAACTTGTCACACATGATCTCCAGTCCATGCCTAATGAATGATATTCGTTTCGCTCTTATATGTCGAAGCGTTCGCCTGTGGCAGCCAATCAAAATCGATGGCGAAGCCACCAAACAGGAAGTGAGCTCATATCACGAAAACACTTTGACTATCAAGAGCATATTTAGTGGCATAACTTTGGACACCATCCAAACTACCCTCATCAAATATGGTGTCATTTGGTCACTAGGGGGCGTCACAATTAGCAAAAACGTATTTTGGCTCATATCTCAGAAAGGCTTTGACATATCAAGACCATATTTGTTGAGATGACTTTCGGCACCAGTTCATGTACCCTCATCAAATTTGGTGTCATATGGCCACTAGGAGGCGCCACAATGAGCAAAAACGTGTTTTGGGTCATATCTCTTTACGGATTTAGAATTACATCTACATTTTGATGTTAGTGATGCTCTGGGATGTCCCTGTAAAGAACCTTGCCAGCCTGTCATCTCCATATGAGAATCCGCCTTGTGTCTTGGCCAAACTTTCGCGTGTTGACACAAAACTTGTCGTGTGGGCGTGCGGTCGCCTCTCTTGCCGGGTCGCCATGGTGGCGCACCTGAGCAAGCACACTTTCACATTTTCTCCGGAAATGCATTCTAGTTATTATTATTACCTCCGCCAAGGAGGTTATGTTTTCAGTAGCGTTTGTTTGTTTGTTTGTTAGCAACATTACGGAAAAAGTAATGAACGGATTGCTCTGAAATTTTTTCCAGAGGTGTGACTGGGCACAAGTAACAATCCATTAAATTTTGGCGGTGATCCGGATCACCTTCTGGATCCCGGATTTTTTTAAAGGACTCTTGGCGGAGGTCTGCGCTCTCTGAGTGCTTTTCTAGTTAGTTGAGCAGTTCTTGATGTAATATGGATTACTACAGTTGTTGGATAGGGCTATTTACTGTGTTTCTTATTTACTGTTTACTCTTTGATCTCAAATGCATTAAGAAGGCAGGAAACTCATCCACTAATTAACTTTTGACGAGGCACAACTGTTAATTGAAAAGCATTCCAGGTGACTACCTCATGAAGCTGGTTAAGATAACACCAATAGTGCGCAAAGCGTCATCAAGGTAAACGCTGGCTACTTTGAGGAATCTAAAATATCAAACATATTTAGGGTTTTTTTAAACACTTTTTTGTTTCCCACATAATCTCATATATGTTCCATGTGTTATTTCATCATTTTGATGTCTTCAGTATTGTTCTACAATGTAGAAAAGAGTCCAAATACAGAAAACCCTCTGAATGAGTAGAGTGGGGTGTCCAGACTTTTGACTGGTACTGTATATGAGTAACAGACAATGCATTTGTCATTTGCATCCAAAAAATAAAATCGAATAATTGGTTAGTAAAATATCAGTACAAGTAAATGAATGCAAAAGTCCAGTCCGTAACCCACAGTGGGGCTGAACTGTGAATAAATTTCAGACACGTAGTGGGATACACTTTTAAGTATTCACAAGATTACTGGTGAAAAAAAGTGTTTATTCCTTCTCAGCTGGCCAAATTTGTGCATTTTTGGAAACAAATATTTCTCTTACTACTTTATTGATTTTTACTTGTGTGTATGTTGTGATAAATGAGTGATTAAAGTGATTTTAAACTGAATCTCTATTTAGCAAAGACCTACAGTAATTATCACATCTGAAAATATTGACATCTATTGAGAAAAGAGCGGAAATTTATATTTATTTATTTTCCTATCATGGAGGTTGTTGGTTCGGTTGTCCTTCTAGAGTAGCTGCTACTTTTTAAAGGGAGGACTGTGTGGTTATACATTACGAAGAGAGCTGTGTGTGTGTGTGTGTGTGTGAGTGACTGTGCATCAGTTGCTTTAAATACAGCGTACATTTTGTGCACCATGTCGATTTTCTCTGCAGGTGCACGTCATCAATTTGCTGCAGGACAGTAAATTCCAGCACTTCAAACCCGTCATGGACAACTACATTGAGAATCATTTTGCGGGGGCTTTATCATACAGGTGAGCACAAGGACACGCAGTTAAAAAAAAAAGAAAAAGTGAGCTTGGAATACTTGTGTTTTAAGTAAGCGTGGCGAGGTAATGTAATCAGTGCGGTTTGTTTGTGTGTGTGTGTGTGTCTGTTAACAATATAGCGTCTAGACGGTTGCACTGATTGACTTCAAATTTTCAGGGTAGGCGGGCAATGGTCCGTTGATTACCTGATTAAATTTTGGGGGTAATTGGGTCAAGGTAAAGGTCAAGGTCAGTGGAAAGGTCAACCTTTTGGTCAAAATAACACATTTTCCATTATAACTCAAAAACGGTTGTCGATAGACAGATGTTTACTCTTATGAGCATATAGGAACTCCCATATGGCCTTTCATTTGGCACCATGACCTTTGACCTTGAGTGACCTTGAAAGGTCAACCTGAAGGTCATGGGTTTTCAAAGGGCTATAACTTTAAAATGGTTCATGATAGCCAGAGGGTTACCATTATCAACATATAGGAAGTCCCATATGGGCTTTCAGTTGCCGCCATGACCTTTGACCTTGAATGACTTTGAAATGTCAAACTCAAGGTCATGGATTTTCATAGGACTATAACCTGACAGCTGATGATTGAGAAATATCACCATTATCAACATATAGGTATAAAATAAGCGCTGCCAGGTGAGGTTTGTTTTGCCTGGCAACACTTGTTTATTTATTTTTTTATGCTTCTGCCACCGTAAGGTACAGGAGGCATTATGTTTTCGGGTTGTCCATCTGTCCATGTGTCCGTCCGTGTGTGCGTCCGTCCCTAAACCTCCGTCCGTGCGTGTGTGCGTGCGTCCGTGCATGCGTCCGTCCCGAAACCTTGTGAATGCGATATCTCAAAGGCTAATGAAAGGAATTTCACCAAACTTTCACCATTTGTGCGCTTTGGGACAAACATGAACTGATTAGATTTTGAGATCAAAAGGTCTAAGGCCAAGGTCACTGTGAGGTCAAATGTCTGTCCGAAAACCTTGTGAACACAAGATCTCCAAAGCAGATGAAAGGAATTTCACCAAACTTTCACCATTTGTGCATTTGGGGACAAAGATAAACTGATTAGATTTTGAGATCAAAAGGTCTAAGGTCAAGGTCACTGTGAGGTCAAATGTCTGCCTGAGAACCTTGTGAACACAATATCTCCAAGGCAAATCAAAGGAATTTCACCAAACTTTCACCATTTGTGCATTTGGGGACAAAGATAAACTAATTAGATTTGGAGATCAAAAGGTCTAAGGTCAAGGTCACTGTGAGGTCAAATGTCTGTCCGAAAACCTTGTGAACACAATATCTCCAAGGCTGATACAAGTGATTTCACCAGGTCAAGATTACTGTGAGGTCAAATGTCCATCCCCAAATCACAACTTAATAAGGCGTGTAGTCTACCACGCAGAGGCATCCCCATCGACGCCGTTGGCGTCGAGTTCTATCTAGTTTTTTTTTTTTTTTTAGGATTTCTGGGTTTCATAGGAAGATTTCACAGAAAAGACCTAAGTTCATATTTTGAAAAATAGATTTTCTGTGATAGTTTTATATGTAGGCCTTATCTAAAAATAATAACTAATGAGAGATGTAATTGTGTGTGTGTGTGTGTGTGTGTGTGTGTGTGTGTGTGTGTGTGTTAATTAATCACCAGTTCTGGATCATTTTGCTGTAGGCCAGATTTGTAAATTTAATAGCTATGTGCTTTAAGCTGTTTTCAATGGAGGGATTCTGCCAAATATTGATATTGCATGTTCCAGATTTTAAGAACATAAAAAGCCAGTTTCCCCAGTGTGTGTGTGTGTGTGTGTGTGTGTGTGTGTGTGTGTTTTACCCTTTGGGAATTGTGTTAAGGCAGCAGCTTTTCTTCAAAGTCTGTTTAGAGCACAGCTATACAGGATATTCAGAGATGTAACCAGATGATAAACCATTAAGGAATGAAATAACCAATAAATAACTTTAAATTGAAATTTGTGAGAAATGAAATGGACAACAAAGTGTAGTGGTGATTTGTTGGCTTGCTTTACTGCTCTGTAGTCTGGCTTCATTATTTTGAACACGTTAGCCTGTAGCCTGTCTACTCCACTAAACAATGCATTATGAGGTAAACTAGGATTAAAGCAAAAACAAATAAAAATCATCAGACAACAGCAAAATAGAAAAATCACTATCAGCCTCATCAAAAATAATCCTAAATCTATGAGCATGTTCCCGACCCTTCACACCCCATCCCCTTCTAATTGTACACTGCTATGGCGTGACCTGCGTTTGCATATTGAAACAGGATCGGCTCTTATATTGCATGACACAATAACAATGTTGATGTGATCCTGAGCTGAGGTTATTGTCGATGCTGAATGTTTCCTCTCCAGTTTCTTCCAGTTCTCTGGTTTCCTCCCACTTGCCGAAAGCTGCTGCTATCACAAATTCTGTGTACGCACCTCCTTAAACTATTCAGCTGATAATGGCATTATTATTATTATTATTATTATTATTGATCAGTATTGGTTTCACACAGCTCTGTGTGCGTGTGTGTGTGTGTGTGTGAGTTGTAGTCTCTCTAAGTGTCTTGTGTGTGTGTGTGTGTGTGTGTGTGTGTGTGTGTGTGTGTGTGTGTGTGTGTGTGTTGTAGTCTCTCCGTCTAAGTGTCTTTTGTGTGTGTGAATTGTAGTCTCTCTGTCTAAGTGTCTTGTGTGTGTACATGTGTGTTTGTTGTAGTCTCTCCGTCTAAGTGTCTTGTGTGTGTGTGTGTGTGTGTGTGTGTGTGTGTGTGTGTGTGTGTGTGTGTGTGTGTGTGTGTATTGTAGTCTCTCTGTCTAAGTGTCTTGTGTGTGTACATGTGTGTTTGTTGTAGTCTCTCCGTCTAAGTGTCTTGTGTGTGTGTGTGTGTGTGTGTGTGTGTGTGTGTGTGTGTGTGTGTGTGTGTATTGTAGTCTCTCTGTCTAAGTGTCTTGTGTGTGTACATGTGTGTGTGTTGTAGTCTCTCCGTCTAAGTGTCTTGTGTGTGTGTGTGTGTGTGTGTGTGTGTGTGTGTGTGTGTGTGTGTGTGTGTGTGTGTATTGTAGTCTCTCTAAGTGTCTTTTGTGTGTGTGTATTGTAGTCTCTCTGTCTAAGTGTCTTTTGTGTGTGTGTGCATGTGTGTGTGTGTTGTAGTCTCTCCGTCTAAGTGTCTTTTGTGTGTGTGTGTGTGTGTGTGTGTGAGTGAGAGTTGTAGTCTCTCTGTCTAAGTGTCTTTCATGTGTGTGTGTGTGAGCGCGCGCGTGTGTGTTGTAGTCTCTCCGTCTAAGTGTCTTTTGTGTGTGTGTGTGTGTGTGTGTGTGTGTGTGTGTGTGTGTGTGTGTGTGAATTGTAGTCTCTCCATCTAAGTGTCTTTTGTGTGTATGTGTGTGTGTGTGTGTTGTAGTCTCTCCGTCTAAGTGTCTTTTGTGTGTGTGAAATATGGCGGAATTCTTGTTTGGAGTAATCACACATAGTCTACATGGACATTCGGTTGAAAAACTCTGGAGTATTCCTTTAATCCAGTACTGCATTATACTTGTCTTCTTGTTTACACCGTCTTCCTTCTTTCTCTGTGACTTATTCATTCCATTCTGTAATAATAATGATAATGATTTACTTGCTTCACCTCTGTCCCTGTTTCCTCACCTTCACCTTTCCAGCTCAGGCTTCATGCCTCCTCTCTGTGTGTGTGTGTGTGTGTGTGTGTGTGTGTGTGTGTGTGTGTGTGTGTGTGTGTCAGCAGGGGAGCTTGCAGGGTGTGTTGGTGGTGTGTAGGATGAGACTTGGTAAACGCGTTAAAGCATCATGTTCTCGTGTGTGTGTGTGGGGGGGGGGAGGTGTGATTTACTCCTTCATATGCTGCTACCTATCACCAGTCTGTCTTTCAACAGATAATTTTCTGTCTCACTCTCTTTCTCTCTCTTCCATCTCTCTTGAAATTCTCTCTCTTTTTCACATTTTGTTCTTCTCCTCCTTTTCTCTCTTGCACTCTTCTCCCTGTGTCTTCTCAACATGAACTCTTTTCTTTCTCTGTTCCTCCCCATCTTTCCTTCCTTCTTGATTGCTTTAATTTCAACGGCATGTTTCTTTCTCCTCCTTCTCTCTCTCTCTCTCTCTCTCTCTCCCTCCCTTACTCTCTCTCGCCCCTTTCTTCCTCGTTTTAACCCCCCCACCCCCCCGTTTCCCAGTCTTTTGAAACTTTTTTCACTTGGTTGCTTGTTCAGGCTGTTAGTGTTACACCGCACTGCTTTCTTGCCATTAGTAGTTCAGTGTCTAACCACTGGCCGTCCACATTTTTATTCCCACTCAGTCTTCCTGAATTATGACTGTATTCATGGAACGCTATGGAAAGCCAACCATGCAAGACAGGATATGCCGTCTCATTCGTGAGGTAGCAAGTCTATTGTTGTGAAAAGCACGGGCTGAGATATTATCTAGACAGCAACATGGCACGAGTTGAGCTGCATCACGTCTCTATTGAGAGAGTTCCTCTTTCTGAACATTTATTTTGTTCAAGCAAAGGCTATTTATAACATTTTTGCTTATACAGTGGGACTGCTGTATCCACTGACTGTGAAACTGTGAAACCATGGCATGATCCATCAAACTGGCATCCAATTTACGACATCAGCACACAAAAATAAATCAAAGTATACTTAAATAATATCGTCTGGCTTTGAGTGCTATATCAGATATATTCCATTCACATAGCACGATACTGAACAAGTCGAAGATGAGTAGCTGAATGGAATATATCTCATATACCATGAAAAAAAAGCCAGCCAATATTATTATTATTATTATTATTATTATTATTATTATTATTATTATGGGCGGCATGGTGGTGTAGTGGTTAGCACTGTCGCCTCACAGCAAGAAGGTCCGGGTTCGAGCCCCGTGGCCGGCGAGGGCCTTTCTGTGTGGAGTTTGCATGTTCTCCCCGTGTCCGCGTGGGTTTCCTCCGGGTGCTCCGGTTTCCCCCACAGTCCAAAGACATGCAGGTTAGGTTAACTGGTGGCTCTAAATTGACCGTAGGTGTGAATGTGAGTGTGAATGGTTGTCTGTGTCTATGTGTCAGCCCTGTGATGACCTGGCGACTTGTCCAGGGTGTACCCCGCCTTTCGCCCGTAGTCAGCTGGGATAGGCTCCAGCTTGCCTGCGACCATGTAGAAGGATAAAGCGGCTAGAGATAATGAGATGAGATGAGATGAAAAAGTGTCCTGTATGTCTGATAATAATTGCTGAATTATGAGTTTTGTGACATTTTCATTCACTTCTGTGTTTTGGCCCAGTACAAAATATTGTGCTGTTTCTAGTTCATCTCACAAAACAACAGAGAAATTTCCCTGTATAAATATGGCCACAACTTTTTAAATTAACTCTCCAATCCTGAATAAGCCTGAAACCTTATAACCCCTCTTTGAGATCCGTCATGGAAAAGTTCATTTAGAGATTTTATTTTTCCCCAAACTGTAGGCGAGAGATTTATATTATTGTAGCTGAATTGCTGAAACAGCAGAAAACCTTGAAATACGCAGTGACACACTTTCCACGTTCTCTCTGTCAGTGATCTGGTGCTTTGTGTTTTATTACAGCCAGGTTTGACTTTGTATTTAATCATAAGGGATGGAACGTGGTGCTACCCCACACTTCAAATAAAGCAAATCCCCCGTTTATTTAGAAAGTGCTAGCATTCCCATAAAATGAAAACTGCTCTTCAGGGTCTCGGAATGAGCCATCCTACTCACACAGACCCAGATTTTTATCGTATTATAAACTCACAGATTCCCAAATACAACACAGCGGGGGAATATTTCTTTTCTGTCAAATTACACCCTTATATTTTTAGCACTCACCCTCTCTCAGGCACTCAGGCTGAAAATTGCACTCACTTTTTTTTTTTCTGACAAAGGCTCAAGCGGATAATTCCCCAGAGACGCATTTGTATCATCAAACAGTTCAAAGAGTTTGGCAGAGTGAGCGTTTCTGGGTGAATGACGCCGTGCTACAGAACAGTTTTGCTCACAGACTATTTCTGAGCTTCAACCTGGGATCCATAAAGTGGAAAGAAAATGCACATCACTGCTGCTGCTGCTGCCGCGAAAAATCGCATTAACAGGGCCAATACAGTGGTGCTTGAAAGTTTGTGAACCCTTTAGAATTTTCTATATTTCTGCATAAATATGACCTAAAACAACATCAGATTTTCACACAAGTCCTCAAAGTAGATAAAGAGAACCCAGTTAAACAAATGAGACAAAAATATTATACTTGGTCCTTTATTTATTGAGGAAAATGATCCAATATTACATATCTGTGAGTGGCAAAAGTATGTGAACCTTTGCTTTCAGTATCTGGTGTGACCCCCTTGTGCAGCAATAACTACAACTAAACATTTCCGGTAACTGTTGATCAGTCCTGCACACCGGCTTGGAGGAATTTTAGCCCATTCCTCCGTACAGAACAGCTTCAACTCTGGGATGTTGGTGGGTTTCCTCACATGAACTGCTCGCTTCAGGTCCTTCCACAACATTGCCATTGGATTAAGGCCAGGACGTTGACTTGGCCATTCCAAAACATTAACTTTATTCTTCTTTAACCATTCTTTGGTAGAACGACTTGTGTGCTTAGGGTCGTTGTCTTGCTGCATGACCCACCTTCTCTTGAGATTCAGTTCATGGGCAGATGTCCTGATATTTTCCTTTAGAATTCGCTGGTATAATTCAGAAATAATTGTTCCATCAATGATGGCAAGCCGTCCTGGCCCAGATGCAGCAAAACAGGCCCAAACCATGATACTACCACCACCATGTTTCACAGATGGGATAAGGTTCTTATGCTGGAATGCAGTGTTTTCCTTTCTCCAAACATAACGCTTCTCATTTCAACCAAAAAGTTCTGTTTTGGTCTCATCCATCCACAAAACATTTTTCCAGTAGCCTTCTGGCTTGTCCACGTGATCTTTAGCAAACTGCAGACGAGCAGCAATGTTCTTTTTGGAGAGCAGTGGCTTTCTCCTTGCAACCCTGCCATGCACACCATTGTTGTTCAGTGTTCTCCTGATGGTGGACTCATGGACATTCACATTAGCCAATGTGAGAAAAGGCCTTCAGTTACTTAGAAGTTACCCTGGGGTCCTTTGTGACCTCGCCGACTATTACACGCCTTGCTCTTGGAGTGATCTTTGTTGGTCGACCACTTCTGGGGAGGGGAACAATGGTCTTGAATTTCCTCCATTTGTACACAATCTGTCTGACTGTGGATTGGTGGAGTCCAAACTCTTTAGAGATGGTTTTGTAACCTTTTCCAGCCTGATGAGCATCAACAACACTTTTTCTGAGGTCCTCAGAAATCTCCTTTGTTCGTGCCATGATACACTTCCACAAACATGTGTTGTGAAGCTCAGACTTTGATAGATCCCTGTTCTTTAAATAAAACAGGGTGCCCACTCACACCTGATTGTCATCCCATTGATTGAAAACACCTGACTCTAATTTCACCTTCAAATTAACTGCTAATCCTAGAGATTCACATACTTTTGCCACTCACAGATATGTAATATTGGATCATTTTCCTCAATAAATAAATGACCAAGTATAATATGTTTGTCTCATTTGTTTAACTGGGTTCTCTTTATCTACTTTTAGGACTTGTGTGAAAATCTGATGATGTTTTAGGTCATATTTATGCAGAAATATAGAAAATTCAAAAGGGTTCACAAACTTTCAAGCGCCACTGTACCGTAGGTGTCATTTTTCACTTTAATCCCCAGTGTTCTTCTTAATTTTGCACAAATGTTGAATAATTTGGATATTATTCATAAATACAATCAAACTGTATTTGGAATCTTTGGATTCTGCACAAGTTTTGTCAAAGCCTCACACTTTGCTGCTTTCCATAATATTAGATATTATTTCTAGATTTTTGTTTCTCGTTTTTCATACAAACTGCTGTCTTAAGTGCTATTTCAGATGCTTGCAGCTGTATTACACTGGATTGAGCCTTTATAGTTGAAAAGACAGAGTTAAACAATTGCGTAAGTGAAGTCTGAGTACAGATAACTTTCCTTGTAGAAATACTAATGTAAATATTGAACGTAAGCATCCAGCTCTGAAGACGGCCTTTATAGCAAGAATATATGCACTTTATTCTATCCACATGCAGTGGATATGAGCAATCACATGCTCTGATTGGCTACTCTACTACTAGGCTGTCAGCTCATATACCGTGAGTAGAGAAAAACAAAACAGCGGAGCATCTTACGGAACCAATCGAGGACGAAATAAAAACTCTTGTCGAAAACAAAACCTCGAAAAAAAAGCAACAAAATATGGAATGAAAGTATTTGATGGGAAGAACGCATCTTTTTTTATTTTTCAAGAATTATTATTATGACAGCATTTTTCACAAATTCCTACTGTTATTTCACCGGTTTGTTTACATTCTAAGCGTAAATATTCCTTCACTGGAACAAAGATGCCCAAGCCTGTTCTAACACGACAATGCCCCTGTGCACAAAGCAAGCTCCATGAAAACATGATTTGCCAAGGTTGAAGTGGAAGAACTCGAATGTCCTGCACAGAGCTTTGACCTCAACCCCACTGAACACCTTTGGGATGAATTGTAATACTGACTGCACCCCAGGCCTTCTCGTCTGGCATCAGTGCCTGACTTCACTAACGCTCTTGTAGCTGAATGAGCACAAATCCCCACAGTTACGCTCTAAAATCTAATGGAAAGCCTTCCTAGAAAAGTGAAGGTTATTATCACAGGAAAGGTGGACAACATCTACTGTATAACAGGGTGATTGGTTAGGTATCCACATACTTCTGGCAAAATTTAACAGTTATTCCACGAAATCTCGTCGTACATGGATTATAGCCGACTCGACGCTACACGCCTTGTCAGCTATCAGCTTATGTACGACTCGATTTCATGGAATAACTGTTAAATTTTGCTATAAGTATGTGGATACCTAACCAATTTAATCATAAGCGATGGAAAGTGGTGCTACCCCAGACTTCAAATAAAGCATACCTGGTACCTTGTCTTGCATCTTGAGGTTGAGGTCAAAGCTCTGTGTGGGATATTCGAGTTCTTCCACTTCAACCTTGGCAAATCATGTTTTCATGGAGCTTGCTTTGTGCACAGGGGTATTGTCGTGTTAGAACAGGTTTGGGCCTCTTTGTTCCAGTGAAGGGAAATTGTAAGGCTATAGGATACAAAGACATGATAGACAATTGTGATTGGTTAGGTGTCCACATACTTTTGGCAAAATTTAGCCGTTATTCCACGAAATCTCGTCGTACATGGATTATAGTCAACTCGACGCTATGCGCCTCGTCAGCTATCAGCTCATGTACGACTCGATTTCATGGAATAACTGTTAAATTTTGCCAAAAGTATGTGGACACCTAACCAATCACCCTGTTATACAGTAGATGTTGTCCATCTTTCCTGTGATAATAACCTTCACTTTTCTAGGAAGGCTTTCCATTAGATTTTAGAGCGTAACTGTGGGGATTTGTGCTCATTCAGCTACAAGAGCATTAGTGAAGTCAGGCACTGATGCCAGATGAGAAGGCCTGGGGTGCAGTCAGTATTACAATTCATCCCAAAGGTGTTCAGTGGGGTTGAGGTCAAAGCTCTGTGCAGGACATTCGAGTTCTTCCACTTCAACCTTGGCAAATCATGTTTTTATGGAGCTTGCTTTGTGCACAGGGGCATTGTCGTGTTAGAACAGGCTTGGGCCTCTTTGTTCCAGTGAAGGGAAATTGTAAGGCTATAGGATACAAAGACATGATAGACAATTGTGTGCTTCAAACATTAGGCGCATTTTGGTCAAACAGTTCTCAAGACTTATTGAGAGGAGCAAATCACTGGGGAGCTCCCTCCAGGATGATATACCTTCAAGGGCTTTTTTTCTGTTTGCATTCGCACTGCCAGTAGGAACGCTGAAGTGATGTAAGCTGGCTTGCTAGTGTGACGTGAGCAGGAAATGCAAGCGAAGATTTTTATATTTTGTTTAGACACGTCAAAATCATGCTGTATTTCTTCCATCACATACGGTATAGGATCAATAAAACCTGGACTTCTCTGTCGGTCCATCTGTCTGTGGTTTTTTTTCCCCATTTTTTAATACGAACGTTAAGAGTTGTTCTTTACACTGTGAGCTAATTAATTTGTACTGTCCCTCCCACTCCCTCAGATCTTCTGTCTGTGGACTTCTGACTGTTCCACATTTTAAACTGGCATCTATGGGTGGCAGATCATTCAGTGTTGCTGCTCCTAAACTTTGGAACTCGTTATCACAATCGCTTCATGACTGTTCCACTCTCTCTTCCTTCAAAGCTAACTTGAAAACTTTTCTCTTTACCTCACACTACTCTTCCTTGTGTGGCCTTTTTTTTTGGTAAGTCCTGTGTAAAGCGTCCTTGGGTTTGTGAAAGGCGCTATATAAATTAAACTTCTCATCTCATCTCATTATCTCTAGCCGCTTTATTCTGTTCTACAGGGTCGCAGGCAAGCTGGAGCCTATCCCAGCTGACTATGGGCGAAAGGCGGGGTACACCCTGGACAAGTCGCCAGGTCATCACAGGGCTGACACATAGACACAGTTAATCATTCACACTCACATTCACACCTACGGTCAATTTAGAGTCACCAGTTAACCTAACCTGCATGTCTTTGGACTGTAGGGGAGCACCCAGAGGAAACCCACGCGGACACGGGGACAACATGCAAACTCCGCACAGAATGGCCCTCGCCGGCCACGGGGCTCGAACCCGGACCTTCTTGCTGTGAGGCGACAGCGCTAACCACTACACCACCGTGCCGCCCTTAAATTGAACTTATTATTATTATTATTATTGCGAATGTTTTACACAGATTTTTAAAAATTGCTATTGCCAGCACTGCACTGGTTTGTGTTCAACCAATCACAGTACACTTACGTTGCTCATGGTTCCTCTTATACTGGGAGAGTACCTTCCCTGAAGTAGGCGCTAAAAAAGTCCCTCAAAACAGAGCTCGAATAACAACGTTCTTAAGTCCTGAAGTATGGACACACACAAAAAAGGGGGAACTTTCTCCAACAGTTCTAAGAACTATGAAAAAATTCTTTCAGTCCGAAAGCACCTTTTGTGGGAAGACCCATGTGTGTGTGCGCGATGGTCAGGTATCCACCTACTTTTGGCCAGATACTGTATAAACTGCTTTATCGTCCAAAGTTATCAGCATTTAATTAAGGTCTCATAGGACATTAGGATAAAAGTCTCATCAGGATAAAAGTGGAAAGTGGTTAAATATGTATGTAAAACTCTGATGAAATGATTTGTTTAATTTTTTATGTGTTGAGTTGTTGTTTTGCCCGTTTTTGTTTTGTCTGTGACACGAGTAGTCATCATATTGTCGTACAGCAGAAGACAAACTTCAAATTGTCGAAAACGGTTTGTGTAGTTAATTGAAATGTCACCATGTTCTCTGTGGCACGTTAACTGTTGTGATGCTGGATTTGTTGGAGTCAGACACTGCCAACAACAAGCAAGCAAGTTTTAACATTAATAAAACACTGTAACTATCTCAAGACCTTTTTTTTTTAATAGAAACAGGTTCCGAAAATGTGACCAGACAGACAGACAGCCACATGGACAGATGTCCATCTGGCTGTCCGTCTGTCCGGTCACATTTTCGTTTCCGGGCCATATCTTTAAAACTACTGAAGATATATTTTGTATACATATCAAGCAACATGTGAACTGGTGCCTTTTGCTATTTTGGATTTTTGAAAAAAAAAGTATTTTTCAAATTTTTACATTTAAAAAAACCTAGATTTTGAGTTAGTTTCTAAGAGCGATGTTCGTTTCCGGAGCATATATCCAAAACTATTCATGATATGGATTTGAAACTTGGTATACATGTTAACAAGGTGATATCAATGTGCCTTTTCATAATAAGAGATTTGAGAAATTTTAATTTTTCATGTTTCCATGGAAAAAATTTCAGACTTAGTTTCTCAGGTTAGTCTTAGGGGTAGGTTTTGTTTCCGGAGCAGAACTTGAAAGCTATGAGTGGTATGGTCTTGAAAGTTGGTACATGTGTTGATTACGTAATGTATATGTGCCTTTTGATACTAAGAAATGTGAGAAATTGTAATTTTTAGCTCACCTGGACCAAAGGTCTGGTGGGTTTATGCCATGGGCTGCTGAGGTCAGTGTAAAGAGGTAGGGTTGGTTTCCTGCAGCAGAACTTGAAAAATGTGACCGATAATATCTTGAAGCTTGGTATATAGTTGGTATATACACTACCGTTCAAAAGTTTGGGGTCACCCAGACAATTTTGTGCTTTCCATGAAAAGTCACACTTTTATTTACCACCATAAGTTGTAAAATGAATAGAAAATATAGTCGAGACATTTTTCTGGCCATTTTGAGCATTTAATCGACCCCACAAATGTGATGCTCCAGAAACTCAATCTGCTCAAAGGAAGGTCAGTTTTATAGCTTCTCTAAAGAGCTCAACTGTTTTCAGCTGTGCTAACATGATTGTACAAGGGTTTTCTAATCATCCATTAGCCTTCTGAGGCAATGAGCAAACACATTGTACCATTAGAACACTGGAGTGAGAGTTGCTGGAAATGGGCCTCTATACACCTATGGAGATATTGCACCAAAAACCAGACATTTGCAGCTAGAATAGTCATTTACCACATTAGCAATGTATAGAGTGGATTTCTGATTAGTTTAAAGTGATCTTCATTGAAAAGAACAGTGCTTTTCTTTCAAAAATAAGGACATTTCAAAGTGACCCCAAACTTTTGAATGGTAGTGTAGGGCGGGGGATACAGATGACTCTGTCTTCTTGGTTTGTTTGTTTTTTAAATCTATACAGCACTTTATGAGTACTAGCCAGTTTCTTGAGCAGTCTTTTGCTCTTTTCCCTCAGAAACTGAACAGCTTTAGCTTTCTCTTCACCTTCATGTCTGAGTGACTGCTATAGTAAACAGTCTAAATCAGTGGTTCTCAAACATTTTGTCCCTTTTAAATTAAAAACAGGTTCTTACCCTGTCAGTAGAAACTTATTTAACAGCAAACTATTAGAAATTAGGCATAAATTAAATGAATATCATGAAATGGGGGAGAAAAAGTTTATTTAACCAAAATTCCTTACTTTCTACCCAGAACCCATTTTTATTCAATGTTAACTATTAAATTCTAGTTGGCATTTTTATACGCATAATCATTTTGATAATGATGGGCTTCTACTAATGTAACCAAATTAGAAAATTACTGCGTAGGCCTGTGGGGTTTTTCTGGACCCCACATTCAGCACCAGAAGAATGGTGTCTTTTACAGAGTCAGAATTGTGAAAGTCGCTGCTTTTTTTTCTGATTTCAAAGGTGACGTATTATACCCCTTGATCTCTGAGGTCTTAATGAAATACTTGTGACAGGTTTTGGTCAAAATACCACAAGGATAAAACACCACAGCTCCCTTCTCACCCTGTCTAAACAGAACTGGGGTGGGTTTCCCAAAAGCCTCTTAACGCTAAGAGCATCTTAACTAGGAGAGAGAGTGTTCATTGTGATGCTCGCGCTATCATTTAATGATGATCTTTGTGCTACGATGCTTTTGGGAAACCCACCCCTGGTCAGAATGGCTGATTTGAGCACCTGTACCGGTACCTTTAAGTCATAATGAGCCACTGATCAGCTCACGCCCCTCTTCTGCCAGCCAATCAGGGAGCACTTTGTCATGAATATTCATTCACAAAGGCAGTTCTCAAGCCATGAATGGAGATACTCAGCTGAGGGGGCGGGATTATTCTAATGAGCTCCACTTATGACATAGAAAGAGGAGACAAATCTGAACGCCTTGCTGAAGCTCATGTTTTCTGAAACAGGAAGCCCAAAAGAAACTGACTGGGTGACTTATTTCAGAGTTTGTAGGTTGGTAGGCTCCAGATGCACAAGCAGGCCTGCCGACAGGGGGGGACAAACGGGTATGTTGTCCCGGGCCCAGGAATGGGGGGGGCCCAGAACTGGGCTCTCATGAAGTTGCGATTATTTTATTTCATTTCAAAATGTGTTGATTTGGGGGAGAAATGTGCTATATTTGCATTCAATAAATGATTTCTAGATCTTTTTCCTTTATTGTCTTTGAAAAAGGCGTCAAGAACCCCCTACCACCCCTAATGCAAAAATGGTTTGGTCTGACTCTTTGATTAAGGGGAAAAAACCGACATCGTTCGATCATAGCGCTTCGACAATCAGCGTGCGTTCCATTTGCTAACATGCACAAGTCAGGAGCACAGAAAAGAAAAGAGAAAAAGAGAGGAAGAAACCAAGAGACTCAGGGGCTCACTGCATAAATATTTTAAAAAAGATTCGGATGATGCAGCAGGTACTAGCAAAGGCAGTGGGGCATCTGAGCCAGGTAAGACCAGTGTTGGGCACATTACTTTCAAAAAGTAATTAGTTATAGTTACTAGTTACTTTTCCCAAAAAGTAACTGAGTTAGTAACGGAGTTACTTTGTCATAAAAGTAACTAATTACCAGGGAAAGTAATTATTCCGTTACATTTTGTTCCCCTCAAAAAAAAAAAAATCAAATTCAATTAGTGTAATCATAATAAAAGTGAATGTTAAATGTGTTTAATGACTGAAATGGACACTTAACAGAACCAATTAGTAATGTTATCTACACTATATTAATATTTTTGTGGGACAATGTGAGAAGACATCTATCAAATGTAATATATTTTTGTAGTTATTAAAATTATGTTACTAATTACTGGCCACTGACGAGGACAAACGCTTTGTTCCTCGACATAATGTGCATTGCATGTAAACACTCTTGCCTTTTATTTCAAGTAATGAAAAGTAATGGCTGTATTTCCAATGTGAAAGCGCAGTGCTGGGCTGACCGCTCGCCATCGCTGTGTCTTCCGATTGAAAGAGCGCGCAGTAGGCGTGGCCTACCTACGTATGTTGTCCAAATCTACTCTGATTGGCTTACTGTGCCGTTGTCTCGTGTCTCCCCGCCCCACACGAAAGCAGAGTAAAGAAAGGCTGAACGAGCAGCGTGCCAGATGAGAACAGCTTTAATAAAGTAACGCATAGTATTTTATTGTAAGTAACGGGAACGGTGTTATAACGATGTAAAAAGTAATTAGTTAGATTACTCGTTACTAAAAAAAGTAACGCTGTTAGTAACGCCGTTTATTTCTAACGCCGTTATTCCCATCACTGGGTAAGACACAGCCAACTTTTTCCAGCCCCGTAAAGTAACCCCAACCAAGGCATGCGCGGCACGCAATTCATGTTACAAACGAGGGGAGAGCAAGTCACACTGAACACCATATCAAACGCACAGGGCATTGAATCATTTCATAACCACAACGGCTTAATAACATTGTGTTTCATATATCTGATTGAAGCTAAGAATATTCACATTAGCCCGCAATCATATCCTGCCGTTTCTCGAGCGGTGTGTTCTTCTCTGCTTGTCACACTGGACAGTATGCACGCACGCACAACAAAAGTCCGGCGCATTGCATTTCGCACCTGAATAGTTGCAGACTAAGGAAATGTTAAAATGTTAAAACTGTAAAAATGTTGAAATGCTAAAATGAAATGGTTGTTGACCGGTTGAATGGTTTTTGAATACCTGTCATTTAAGGGTTGGAGTGAGTAGAGACTGGGATAAGAGAGGTGGGTGTGTGTGTGGGTTGGCCGGGGGGGGGGCCCATTCAGCGCATTTTGTCCCGGGCCCAGCCAAAGCTGTCAGCGGCCCTGTGCACAAGCACTGAAAAAGTGAGTTTTTCAGAATACATCCCCTTTAAGGGATTGAAACATGCAAAATCCCTATTTTTGATGCAGCATCCATTTCGTTTTGTATATTATGCTCAAGACAGCATTTCAGATTTCATTCTGGGCAACCAGAAACATGTTTAGCTCCAAGTGTAAATCCATGTATCTTAGAATACAATGCAGATACAAGCCGCCAGAAAAACTTTCATATGTTCAAAATTTTTACAGTTAAAGTCTGTTTAGAAATGCACTTTTTGTTATACATCCTGTGCAACTCATCATTTTCCAATGTTCTTATCTTATCCTTATCTTAATAGAGATCTGATCCGAGTTTTGAAGTGGCATGTGGACCGGATCATCGACGCTGAGCACCATGAGCAGATACAGCAGGTCTTGAAGGTAAAAGTAAAACATATTTCTGCTGCTCAGATGTGCATCACATCTGTCCTTCTGTATGTCATTTTATATATATATATATATATATATATATATATATATATATATATATATATATATATATATACACAATGGGGCCACTGTAATTAATGTAAAAATGTAATGGTTTCCAAGACATAACCTATGTACATATATAGATCTTGCTATGGCAAAAAGCTCATCTCATTATCTCATTATCTCTAGCCGCTTTATCCTTCTACAGGGTCGCAGGCAAGCTGGAGCCTATCCCAGCTGACTACGGGCGAAAGGCGGGGTACACCCTGGACAAGTCGCCAGGTCATCACAGGGCTGACACATAGACACAGACAACCATTCACACTCACATTCACACCTACGGTCAATTTAGAGTCACCAGTTAACCTAACCTGCATGTCTTTGGACTGTGGGGGAAACCGGAGCACCCGGAGGAAACCCACGCGGACACGGGGAGAACATGCAAACTCCACACAGAAAGGCCCTCGCCGGCCCTGGGGCTCGAACCCGGACCTTCTTGCTGTGAAGTGACAGCGCTAAGCACTACACCACCGTGCCGCCTGGCAAAAAGCTAATAAATTTTTAAAAAAATTAATAAAATAACCTACACTTACCGGTCACTTTAATAGGAACTTGTTCTTGATTCTAAGATTCCTGTTCTTGGCTGGCAGGAATGGAATCCAGTGTGTTCTTCTGCTGTTGCATGCTGAGATGCTTTTCTGCTCACCACGGTTGTAAAGAGTTGCTATGAGTTGCTATATCCTTCCTGGCAGCTCGAACCAATCTGGCCATTTCCCTCTGACCTCTCTTATCAACAAGGCGTTTGTTTCCACCCACAGAACTGTCGCTTGCTCACTCACTCACTCAGTGTTTTTTGTTTTTCGCACCATTCTGTATAAACTCTAGAGACTGTTGTGTGTGTGAAAACCCCAGGAGATCAGCACTTTCTGAAATACTCAAACCTTATACTCATCTGGCTCAAACCAACACCCACTGCCACAGTGAAAGTCACACCTTGAGATCACATGTATATTTTTCCCATTCGGATGTTTGAAGTGAACATGAACTGAAGCTCTTGATTTGTATTTGCGTGATTTTATGCATTGTGCTGCTGTCAAAGGATTGGCTGATGAGAGAACTGCATCAAACAGCAGGTGGATGGTGTTCCTAATAAAGTGGCCAGTGAGCGTATGTAGAATAATTATTAATTTTTCTTGCTTGGGAAACAACTAAAAGTGGGCTATGAATATCCGTAAACTCTTTGAGGCTGTCCACACGGCAACGGATTCAGGTGAATCTGATAAAATTGTTTATCGTTTCGGCCTGGCGTCCACACGGCACCGGTGTTTTGGGTGCCCCAAAACGAGAACGGGTTCCAGAGTGGAAAAATCTGGCAACGGCGCTGTTGCGAAGTCGTCTGGATGAGTAGAACGGATTTGTTTACGATTACGTCACAACCACATGACTAGAACAAGCAGCACTCTCGCTGTTTTGTATGAACCACTGCATTGCATTCACTTTTATATACAGCTTTTCTTTTAAATAAACAAGTAACTGAACCATTTCTTGAATTTCTTTTTTTTATTGGATAAGACTGCTTTTCAAAATGTTCACACACAATAAGAAAATTAAGTTATATAAAACTATGCACACTAATAAAACCAATTTGTACACACAGAAGGCACGATTTCCTCACATAGTCGCAGCCATCTTCTTCTTGTTGTTGTGTGTTTGTTCCTGTGAGTGCTTCACGCCGGGTAGAAGAAGGGGTTTATGCGCATGCGTCCTACTTCTTCTATTGTTCTGGTGTCTCCGATGGGACCGTCTTACAGCGCACGTAGAGGTGTGATGTGTATTGCATCGTTTTCAGCAAGCGTTGCGTTGCCATATATACCTGATATTTTACTGATCCGTTGCCCATGTGGACGCGATATTTTTTTAAATAAAATCTCGTTGCTGTTGTCGTGTGGATGTAGCCTTACTCTCATGTAAAATTCCAGGATCGTGGAATAAGCAATTTTTGTAAACACCCCCATGTTACCCTGCTGTTTCAAACAGCTAACCCACTAGTTAACTGCTACATTAGTTTGTCTCTGTCACAGTGAGATTTCAGGATCTCACTTTGCAATGTTGTGATATTCTCAGGGATTTATTTAACAGTTCAACTCGACAAACTATAATATATTACCATGACAACTATAATTTTGTTCATCACTAACATTAGCTATTTTAGCTCCTAGGTTACAGAAAAGTCATTTGAAAATAAATCGAGGATATTGCACGGTTACGCAAAGCTATGAATGAGTGATATATTTTTTGAAATGAAAAGAGAAACTTCATATCTTCGCGCAACCGTGTAATGTTCTTTATATTATATGGACACGTCCAGAAAAAATATGCAAGTTAATCAAAAGACTTTTAATTTTGAACCGTTTTGACATTTTGACAGTGCACGTCTAGTCAGCGGGAAAGCACTGGGAGTGACGTCATCGGAGTGAAATATTGGGAAATACAGTACGTCACTCAGATCTCCGATGCATTTTGTATGAAAAATGCGAGTTTTTCAACACGTGGAGATAAACGCTGGTTACGTAGGTAACCGTGGTTCTACGACTGGTGGAAGACCGCCAGATGGCGCAGTTTAGACTGTGTGAAACCCCTTGCGCTAGCCGCATCTCTTGCCAAGAATTTATACCCAAGTTGTCAACTCGTGATGTATGACGTGCCCTAAATGATAAAACAGTAGCACGTACGTCCATCATTGCCTGTAGCCTTTCTCGCCAGAACCAGAGTCCCGAGTGACTGGTCTATCTGGCGGTCTTCCACCAGTCGTAGAACCACGGTTACCTACGTAACCAGTGTTCTACTTCCTTGTCTCCAGACCGCCAGATGGCGCAGTTTAGACTGTGTGGAAGACTTATGTCCAAGCTGTCATGAGGTCCCAACTAATACATAAGACATAACAAAGGAAAAAACACCACAGTGTTATGTTACTGACTTCACTTTATTGAACAAGTCAGATTAGTTACACTTCTATTATTGCATTTGTAACAATCAAGAACTGGTGGAGGCTGTAAAGCTCACACCTCCCATGAAAGGAACTGCTGTTGTCCACAGCTAATGAACAGATGGAGCAGTGCTAAACATAGCCTGCATGCATGATGAAGAACTAGTAGCAACATTTATCCTGTAGAACCTGGAAAATGTGCAGGCTGACGTCCAGGTTGCAGCCGAACAAATATCCAATAGACTCACACCCTTCAGGGCAGCCCAAGAGGTAGACACAGAACGAGTGGAGTGACATTTCACTGCCATCGGCATGTCATGGCCTGTAGAAGAATAAGCGTAAGATATAGTGTCTGTAATCCAATGAGCCAACCTATCCTTAGACAAGGCCACTCCTTTACATCTGTCACTGAAGCACACAAACAATTGGTCAGTGGTTTGCCAGTCTGCTGTGGCTGTCACATACTGCCTAAGTGCCCTAACAGGACAAAGGTCCATGTTCAGTGTATTATCTGAAGGATCCAAAGCAGGAATAATCAGAGGCCTGTTAACAAAATCTGGACCCAACACTTTAGGTAGAAAAGTAGGGTTCGGCCACAACGTTACTCGTGAGATCTTTGGCCCCCACTGCAGACACAGTGGACTGACGGAGAGCGCTTGCAGCTCATTTACCCTTTTCGCTGAGGCCACTGCAATCAGGAAAGCAGTCTTCATTGAAAGCCACTTAATGTCAGCACTCCCCAGAGGTCCGTATGGAGGGCTACAGAGACTGTTCAACACAATATGGAGGTCCCACTGAGGTACGACACATTTGCGAGGTGGAGTCAAACGTTTTGCACCTTTCAGGAAGGTCACAATCATCTTATGCGCCCCGACAGGGTGCCCTGCCCATCAATTGGACCCCTGTAGGCTGACATCATAGCTACATATCCTCTCAGGGTCGATACAGAGCGACCAGCCTCCAAAAGGCCCTACAGAAATTCCAAAATGTTCTTCAAAGTACTTGCCACTGGGTCAATACTGCGTTCAGAACACCATGCTGAATAATATTTCCATCTGCCACTATACAACAGGCGTGTAGATGGAGAACGAGCATTTAGAAGAGTGTTCCTGACCCCCTGTGAACATTCCAGTATGCCGGATGAGCCCCCAAGGGCCAGACCCAGAGCTTCAGTCTCTGAGGGTGTCTGTGCCACAGACTGCCATTCAACTGGGTCAGCAGGTCTGTCTTGACTGGTAGAGGGCTGGGTGGACCTGTCAACAGTGCTTTCAGAAGATAAAACCAGGAACTGTATACACGGTATGGCGTGACCAGAAGCACAGGCTGGTTGGTCATCCGTATGCTCTCGAGTATCTGCCATATCAGTGGGAATGGAGGGAATGCATACAGCCTCAGGTTTGGCTACTGATGGGCCAACGCATCCTGCCCCAGGGACCCAGGCTCGCCCTGCAGTGAGAACCACTTCGGACAGTGGGTCATCTCTCTGGTGGCAAATAGGTCCACCTCCACTTGTCCATATGTTTTCCAAATCATCTGAACTACCTCCTCATTCAGGTGCCACTCCCCCATGAGGGGTCCGCCCCAAGAGAGAGTGTCCGCTACACAATTCTTCTTCCCAGGCACATGTATCGCCCTCAGAAATAGCAGGTGTGCATCCGCCCACAGCCAGATCTGCCTGGTTAGGGTGTTCAGCAAGGAGGACCTCGTCCCCCCCGGTGGTTGATGTGATATATTGTTGGAGTGTTGTCCGACCGAATAAGGACATATTTGTGTTCCAGCTGTCCTCTGAAGTGCTGTAGTGTCAGCCAGACAGCCCGCAGTTCCAGGTAGTTTATGTGGCAGGACCGGAACCTGTCCTGCCACACACCATGAATCCCCTGGTGATTCCACACTCCACCCCAGCTGTGTTGACTGGCATCCGTGGTGATGACCTCCCTCTTAGCTGGGGGTGGTCCCAGTGTGACTCCCCTCAGAAGAAAAGATCTCAGTGCCCACTGCTTCAGGGAGGCAATGCCCTTTGGTGTCATCGACACCAGCACACGCTTTTGGGTCTGAGCTAAGAGTCTCTTGGCCCTCAGCCATGATTGGAAAGGCCGGAGATGAAGCCTGCCTAATGTAATAACAGGTGTTGCAGCCGCCAACATGCCTGCAAGACGCAGCAGCAGGCCATAGCAGACGGTCTGACTTGACCGGACTCGTGTGGCCAGCCCCAGTATGTTGCGAATTCTTCCCTGAGTCAGGCATGCTTGTAGCGTGATTGCATTCAGGTGAATGCCTATGAAGTCGATGGTCTGAGTCGGTTCCAGTGTGCTCTTCTTGAAGTTCACGTCAAACCAAGAGCTGAAACATGATTGAGTAGTATCTGAGCATTTGCACGCGCTTGCTCTGGGGACCATGCACAAAGCAGCCAGTCGTCCAGATAGGGTAGGACGCGGATGCCCTGGCGATGTAATGGAGACAGGGCCTCGCGCATGCACCTGGTAAAGACCCAGGGGGCCAGTGATAGCCCAAAAGGAAGCACCTTGAACTGGAACGTGCGACCTTCGAAATGGAAACGAAGGAAGAGACGGTGCTGAGGATGAATGGGTACGTGAAAATATGCGTCTCGTAGATCCACTGTAATGAACCAGTCTCCCGCCTCCACTGAGTGGAGCACATCCAGAGTACGCAGCATACAAAAGGGCAGCTGCTTGAGGTAAGTGTTTAGATGGCGTAAGTCTAGTATTGGCCGGAGCCCGCCATCTTTCTTGGGTACGACGAAATAGGTGGAGAACACCCCCCGATGTGTCTGGGGGTCTATTTCTTCTATGGCATCTTTGTTTAAGAGGGACTGAATTTCCGATAGTTGGGCAGAACGTGTTTCTGGGCTTTGAGCACGCGTGACACGTAGCCCTAAGTTTAGAGGAGGCTGGCGGCGAAATTGAAGGTGATAGCCACCTTTTGAGGGTGTTCAGGACCCACAGGTTTGGCGTTGTTGAGCTCCAGTACTCCAGCTGTTGAGGAGTAAAACGCCCTGCCGCCGGCCGCACACCATCAGTCTCGTGACTGTGGGCGGTGTGCAGCTTTGGGGGGACAGCTGTGAGTCGCCCTTGGAAAAGAGGTAGGGGGTCTGCCACGTGTTTTGCACTGCGGAAAGCCATGTTCTGTTTGCCTCCGCTGAGGCTGCTGGAAGGCTGCTGCTCTATGGCGGCGGTAGGAAGGGGCGCCGCGAAAGGTAGGTGGTGGCAATGCCTGAGGTCGTCTGAAAGCAGGTCTCAGTTTCACATGTTGGGAGCGTGTTTCAGAAGCAAGTTGGCGGTGGTTTAGAGCCTCTTGCACTGCTGGGCCAAACACCTGCCCAGTGGCCAAGGGTAGTTGGCGCAAGACATTCCTAGCTGCATCAGGAAAAGGGGACTGTGCTACCCAGATCTGTCTGCGGGCTTGGAGTAGCAGTCCCATAGACTTACCACACTGCTTAGTCATTGCTCCCATGCCCTGAAGAGCAGTGTCTATCAACTCAGAGGCAGCCACATCTGAGGTTCTCTGCAGGGTTGTCTGCAAAGCAAGTAGTAGATGGGCCATGGTATTCAGGACCCGCCCCATTGTAGCCTGACTGTTATAAGCTCTACACACCAAATTGTCAGTGCGTTTGCACTCTGGGCTAGGGCACCGCGGGTCAGCACGAAGGGCTTCATCAGATGGGGCAACCAGTGACACCACCACTGACTCCACCAGTGGCATGGGGCCCAGGCTTGCAGAGCCTGGGTTTGCCATGGAAGCCAACAGTCTAGTGGGACGGTCCATTCTGCTGGTATTTTGCCTCCTTTAGTGCCTCAGTAAACATCTTAAAGTCCTCACAGTGAGGGACAAAGAGATCATTGCTGTGTGTGGATAAGCAGCAAAGATGGTTTGTCTGCACCAGACTCTGAGGATGAGGTTCTTTGTTAAGCTTTGCCAGGGCCATTCGAATGGTTCCTGCTAGAGTGGCATTGACCACTGATGATTCTGGCTCGTCCTCTGACTCCCTGCCACTCTCTGTAGCAGGAGAGTGGAAGGCAACATGGTCGTCTGGGAATGAAAAATCTCTGCCCAAAGGAAACAAGCTATCTGTGGCAGCAAGAGAAACCATATCCTCCTCTCTGTGTAGGGGAGACGGAGGCAGGATTGGCTGTGAAGCAGGCAGAGGGACCTCATCCTCTGTCTGAGAGCCAGGCTGTGACGCATGTTGTGAATGCATACTAATAAGCATCCCTCTTATCTGTGCAACACTCTCTGTCAATTGATCTACCCTGCATGTCAGCTCCTGTGAATGTTTGGGCTTTTTCACTTTTGGGGGAGCATGCGAAGTCATTGTGTGCGTAGCCACTGGGCGCTTACCTGCGCACTCCTGAGCTGGAGGAGAAGAGAGAAGGCAGTCCTCTTTTCCCTCAATGTCTGCTAATCGTGCCTGCTGTTGTTTTATGGAGAGCAGGCTACAATGCACACATGGATCAGTCATAGCCTCTCTGAGATGATTAATTCCCAGGCAGCTGGGGCAGTGATCATGTGGATCTTCCACTTCCATGGGTGTACCACACAGAACACACCAGGCCATACTTACCAATTGTGTTAATGTTATTCTATGAATTATTGTAGCCTATTAACACACAATCAGTTAACGTTATGTGTCATGGAGAGAACACACAAGAGAACTGCTTGTTAACAGTGCTGTAATCCAATCTGATTCACTGTAAGCTTGAGGCCATACAAATGTTTTGGTGCTGGGGGCTGAGCACCTTGCACTTGAGAAGCGGAAAAAGGCACGGGTAAACAGGTGCTCTTTATTTATTGTTTCGCTACGCTGTGCCAGGGAATGGGGACAGGTAGTGGTCGTTTCAGTATTGCGCTGCTGCACCGGGGACTGGGCACTAGCGCGCTACTGATTGTGCTAGACCGGTGGAGAGGTCTGTCACCATGCAACTGAACTTACCTCTCGATGCCGAGCCGGGGATGGCGTCGGTTATGGTTTAAGAAAATGTGTTGTGCCGGGGGCTGGGCGCTAGCACACATTCAGACAAGAGTGTGAGGTGATTATGGTACGGTGTTCCAATGCCGGGGTGTGGGCATCGGACTGTACCTAGCTGCGAATGCTAGTCAGCGTGCTAGACTGGTGTGGTGGGTCTGCACAGCAAAGATAACTCACCTTCTTCTAAGACTAGCTTTTCTAAACTGGAATCCACTGATGATGATATATTCAATCTGATCCGAAGGGTAAAACTGTGGAGACAGTTCCGTAAGATAGCTGTGTTGCATCCACGTCTGATCTCGACAACAGCGAGAAAGTGAAAGGCAATGATAGCATGCGTGCTACTGTTTTATCATTTAGGGCACGTCATACGTCACGAGTTGACAACTTGGGTATAAATTCTTGGCAAGAGATGTGGCTAGCGCAAGGGGTTTCACACAGTCTAAACTGTGCCATCTGGCGGTCTGGAGACAAGGAAGTAGAACTTCATATCTTCAAGCCAACATGTGATTTTCTTTTTATTATTTAGACACATTCACAAACAAAAAGTACCCAAATTTATCAAAACAATTCATCGATTTCTTCATGAGTGACATATAGAGAGCTATGTCATGATTTTGGTTCTCCATGTTCCGGACGGAGCTTGTATGAAAAATACGAGCGCTGTATTACCCAGTAAAACACTCGTGTCCATATAAGAAGTAGTAGAAGAAGTCTTTATTTGTTACATGCACACTCAAGCACAGTAAAATTCCTCCTCTGCATTTAAAGGAGAACTGAAGGCAAAATTCTATTTTTCTATTCAAAATTCTATTTATCTCATTTTATTAAATATAGGAATACATTTCTGACAGCTATTTTGTTAGCCTAACTCTATAGCAAGTTATGAGTGTTTGAAATATGCTATGTAATATATCAGTCCATATGTCAAAGCAATGGTCGTAAACGATATTCGTTGAGACCTGCGCGAGGCATCGTAGGACGGAAGTAAAACGTACAGCGGAAATCAAAGCGACCAACATCTGCCAATGTTGTCAAAAGACGCGCGCTCCGTCTTTCGAACGCTGATGTATTTAAGCCGGAAGTTTTGTTTGTTTTGATAGCAATCGGGAAAGTTTGAAAAAAGTAGGCAGTAATCGTCATTTAAACTAATTTTTGTGCAATATTTCGTTTGGAAAACAGTTTTCAAAATGGCAGCACTGACACCTGGCTGACACTTGACGTTTCGAAGTCTCGCGCAAGTCTCGTGAAGATCATGCGGATAAGCGACGCCTTCCATGTACAAAACGAACTAAATTCAACGTGGCTAAAAACCGAATAGGCCAACAAGTATAATATTTAATTTCAATTGGTTGCCAATATGAGTCACGATATAAGGTTACTAAAACCGAAAACTTAATTGAATAACATGTTAATTAAGAAATGAAGCAAGTTTAAAAATGACTTCAGTTCCCCTTTAATCCATCTGAAGCAGTGAACACACACATGCACACACACAAATGATCAATGAGCACACACACATACCCAGAGCAGTGGGCAGCTATGCTACAGCACCCAGGGAGCAGTTGTAGGTTAGGTGTCTTGCTCAAGGGCACTTCGGCCCAACCTCAGTCTATGAATGTCCCATGTTAACCTAACCTGCATGTCTTTGGACTGTGGGGGGAAACCGGAGCACCTAGAGGAAACCCACACAGACACTGGGAGAACATGCAAACTCTACAGTACACAGAAAGGACCCTGGGCTCGAACCAAGAACCTTCTTGCTGTGAGGCAACAGTGCTAACCACTGTGCTACCAAAATTTTGCCCTGTGCGAGGCTCAAACTCACAACCTTCAGATTATAGGACTGACACGCTACTTACTGCGCTAACAAGGCTCTAACATAATGTAATACTATATACATATATACAGTGGTGCTTGAGGTTGCGAACCCTTTAGAATTTTCTATATTTCTGCATAAATATGACCTAAAACATCATCAGGTTTTCACACAAGTCCTAAAAGTAGATAAAGAGAACCCGGTTAAACAAATGAGACAAAATATTATACTTGGTCATTTATTTATTGAGGAAAATGATCCAATATTACATATCTGTGAGTGGCTAAAGTATGTGAACCTTTGCTTTCAGTATCTGGTGTGACCCCCTTGCGCAGCAATAACTGCACCTAAACGTTTGCGGTAACTGTTGATCAGTCCTGCACACCGGCTTGGAGGAATTTTAGCCCATTCCTCCGTACAGAACAGCTTCAACTCTGGGATGTTGGTGGGTTTCCTCACATGAACTGCTCGCTTCAGGTCCTTCCACAACATTTCGATTGGATTAAGGTCAGGACTTTGACTTGGCCATTCTAAAACATTAACTTTATTCTTCTTTAACCATTCTTTGGTAGAACGACTTGTGTGCTTAGGGTCGTTGTCTTGCTGCATGATCCACCTTTTCTTGAGATTCAGTTCATGGACAGATGTCCTGACATTTTCCTTTAGAATTCGCTGGTATAATTCAGAATTCATTGTTCCATCAATGATGGTAAGCCGTCCTGGCCCAGATGCAGCAAAACAGGCCCAAACCATGATACTACCACCACCATGTTTCACAGATGGGATAAGGTTCTTATGCTGGAATGCAGTGTTTTCCTTTCTCCAAACATAACGCTTCTCATTTCAACCCAAAAGTTCTATTTTGGTCTCATCCATCCACAAAACATTTTTCCAATAGCCTTCTGGCTTGTCCACGTGATCTTTAGCAAACTGCAGATGAGCAGCAGTGTTCTTGTTGGAGAGCAGTAGCTTTCTCCTTGCAACCCTGCCATGCACACCATTGTTGTTCAGTGTTCTCCTGATGGTGGACTCATGAACATTAAAGGCCCGGTCCCACTGCACTTACGGATGCAAAGAGGATGTAAAATGTAAAAAAATCTTTGCCATCCGTTGGAAAACGCTATGCATCCGTTGTGTACTCATTGCATACGTGCTTCATACGCTCTATCCATCAAGCATCCGTCCACTGTGATTTCATCCGCGCAAAAAGTTTTGAGCTGCACAAAACTTTTAGAACGGATGAACTTTCCGCCGTGTACGATGTAAATCCGCGACATATACGAGCAACAAATGTTCTATGTCTGTCATCATCTGTTAAACGTCTGCTGTATCCTCTCTGCATCCTCTGGGCATCCTCGCAACTCACATCCGCTGCAGCTGAAAACGGAAAGAGGGAGGAAAGATAAGGTACATGAAACGTCTATTCATCGTTAGTAGCACGGAAATAGAAAGGATGTAAGCGTATGCATCTCGTATATAAAGTATTCAAAACGGACAAAGCGTTTATATCTGGGATGTATCTCGTATATTTAGGATGTCTGGAGTATGTCTAGAGTATGTAGAAGGACACCTAGCGGACAATTGATATTTTGTATAAAAAGGGGGAGAAAATCATCTAGTAGTAGAGATGTATCGATGTAGCCGCCAGCACGTCTTTCCGCTTTATGCTGACGGCGTGCGTGCTGCATCCCTTTATATCCGCGGAGCAGACGCAGTTCATACCCCCCGCATGCGCAGTGAACGGTCTGCATCCGATATACATCCGCGCAACATCCCCTTTGTTTCCGTTAGGCGTACGTGATGCATCCCCTTCATCCGCTATGCATCCGCTCTTTCTGCTATGCGTCCGCTTCTCAGTTATCACCGGTAACCCCTTCGGAGCTGTCATCCACTTCCATCCGCTTTCATCCGCTAGGCTTCCTATGAACATGCGTTTAACATCCCCGCTATATACTACCCACGTCCGTTCTTTTCCGTTCTGTTTTCGCAAATTTTCGCCAATTTTGTCCATTTCTGGAGCGGATGAAAACGGATAGAGCCACCCCCGAAATTTTGCTCGTCCGCTGTGTCCTTTTTGCATACGTTTTGTGTCCATCGGCCAGTGGGACCGGGCCTTAACATTAGCCAATGTGAGAGAGGCCTTCAGTTGCTTAGAAGTTACCCTGGGGTCCTTTGTGACCTTGCCGACTATTACACGCCTTGCTCTTGGAGTGATCTTTGTTGGTCGACCACTCCTGGGGAGGGTAATGGTCTTGAATTTCCTCCATTTGTACACAGTCTGTCTGACTGTGGATTGGTGGAGTCCAAACTCTTTAGAGATGGTTTTGTAACCTTTTCCAGCCTGATGAGCATCAGGAACGCTTTTTCTGACGTCCTCAGAAATCTCCTTTGTTCGTGCCATGATACACTTCCACAAACATGTGTTGTGAAGATCAGACTTCGATACATCCCTGTTCTTTAAATAAAACAGCGTGCCCAGTCACACCTGATTGTCATCCCATTGATTGAAAACACCTGACTCTAATTTCACCTTCAAATTAACTGCTAATCCTAGAGGTTCACATACTTTTGCCACTCACAGATATGTAATATTGGATCATTTTCCTCAATAAATAAATGACCAAGTATAATATTTTTGTCTCATTTGTTTAACTGGGTTCTCTTTATCTACTTTTAGGACTTGTGTGAAAATCTGATGATGTTTTAGGTCATATTTATGCAGAAATATAGAAAATTCTAAAGGGTTCACAAACATTCAAGCACCACTTTATATATAATTATAATTTTACTGATGAACAATAATAATTTGTTTGTCAGTAAAATTAGGTGAGTTTGCTAGCTATCTTAGCTCACATGTTGTTATGTAGCTGAAAACGTTCACGTCTCTACCTAATCCTTCAGTGAAAGATGACAAAGTAAACTCAAAAACATTGCACCTTCAGTACATTCAATAAAATAATTTAGTGTTTTATGAAAAACATCAAAATTAGTGATTTGTTACCAACTTTTACCCTAAATCCAGTCTACACTGGCTGTCAAAAGTGTTTAAACACCCAGGGTTCATGTTTTGGTTGAACTTCAAGCACGCGTTTGAATTAGGAATGGATTAAAGGTTTGAGAAGCAGCTTTGGGACCAAAAGGTTGCTGGTTTGATTCCCTGGACCAGCAGGAATGGCTGAAGTGCCCTTGAGCAAGGCACCTAACCCCCAACTGCTCCCCATGCTGCTCTGGTTATGTTGTACGTCACTCAGGATAAGAGCGTCTGCTAAATGGCATTAAAAAAAATAAAGAAATATTAGCGTTCTGAGAAATGTGTGCGTGACCTGATACCATGCATGTTTCATTTTGTTCTTATTTAATTGCGGATAGTGGGGAATCTCTAACACAGCTTTATGTATTCAAAAACATTTCAACTGTATAATCAGAATCAGTAATGTGAGATGAGTTCACCATTTAAAAGTTTCTGAGTTAAGATATGAATCTACATATTGAGAGCATACAGCGTAAACTCCGCCCACTCACTTGCCTTTGAATTAATTTTGTATTCCCTCACACTTTCTCTCTCTGTCTCCCACATTCATGTTCATTCACGTACCCTCGCATACACAATTTCACATGTATTCACACACACACGCAGTCATTTCTCACCTCCTGCTGGGTGTGTGTCCTGTTTCTTGCGGCTCCTGGTCACTTTGACGAGCCTCGTGAATGTGTGCGGTTCAGCACAGCTGCTGTTGCCGTACCTTGTACCTGTTCCTGTCTGACCGTTCACGCATTTTACATTTTCAAAACAAAATCTCCAGGTTGCACTTTTGTTAAGTCAGGATTCAGTGAAACATTTATACTTGCGTTTACATTTGACATTTAATCCTTAGCAGTTTACAGTTTACAGAGGCGCTATCTGGGTTTTGGAGCTTGCTCGGTGCTGGGGTATGAACCCATAACCTTCTAATCAGCAATGTGTTCATCACTGAGCCACCAATTCCAGCAAGTCTTATTTATTGGCCAAAATTTTAAAAAAAAATCATGATTTTAACCTTTTACCACAAATACAGTCAACAAACCAACACATGTTTAATGTGAGACTCAAACTTCTTTTGTACTGGAGCGAAAGAACTAAAGGAAGATTAGACATACCAGTTTAACATTCTGCAAACGGCACCTACAAATCAACATGTTTGGCTGAAAAAGAGTTTTTCAGAGTAATGCTATTTGTATAAACTGTGTGTGTGTGTGTGTGTGTAGGCTGCGGAGTACCTGTTTAAATACATCGTGCAGTCTCGCAGGCTCTATGCAGCAGCGACTGTGGCACAGGGTGAGGACGAGTTCCGCTGCTCCGTCCATGAACTCTTCAAATCCGTCCATCTGTTCCTTTCTCATGAGAGCAAAGGAATCAGCCCTGTCACACACACACAGGTAATACACACACACACACACCATAGTGGTGTCAGCCTGTCACACTACAGGGACGCGAGTCTGTCACACACGTAGGCAACATACACACCACAGAGCCATCAGCCTGATCTCTCACAACACACACACACCACAGAGCCATCAGCCCCATCTCACCTACACACACACACACACACACACACACTTTCATAAAAGAAAAAGCAAAAGCTTGTTTACAGTTTTACACTCACAGCATGCAAGCTGTGTAATACCACATTCGTGGATATCAGTATGATTGTGCGCGTGTGTGTGCACGTTGTTTATGTATGGCAGCTCTGTGTGCGATAGAAAACAATTCATTTCACACAGACTGTGTATGTTAATAGCAGCAGAATGTGACTATATCGTCATACAGAAACACACACACACACACACACACACACACACTCATGGTTGTTGTAGCAGCACAGCGGGAGAGCAGATTTCCATTAACACGCCTGAGTGAGTGAAGCATCATTGGGAACGCAGATCGGATCAGCAGCACATGGAGACCACAGGATCAATGCCAACCCTGCCGCCTCACACAATGTGTTTACACATACGCTTGAGCCACTATATATGTGTGTGTGTGTATATATATATATATATATATATATATATATATATATATATATATATATATATATATATAGTGTGTGTGTGTATGAGAAAGCATCTGTTGTTTGAAGTTCCCTGCTGAGCAGAGTGGTCTGATTTCCGATTCAGCATGCTTCCTCTGTGTCACACTCTTTACCTCCACCTCCAAAGAAACGACTCTGTAGAGTCCGTGTTCTAGATTTAATGAGCGAATATGCCTGTATGTTGATGGATCTAAAGCACATTCTTGTATACACAGTAAAACTCAATGACCCTAACCCATAACTACGTCATTGCTTGTTTACCGCAATGCATTATGGGTGATACCCGGGGTCAGCTCCACTGTATTGTTTATTTCGCCTTTGTTAAACACTGCATTATTCTGTCTAACCGGTTTTAACCGTGCCGCCTAAAGTGAACTGCCGTGTGTCTTTCTGTGTCTCCACAACAAAGAGAACTCCTAATTTGGGCTTTTATTAGCTGCCAGTTGAGAAGAAGAGAAGAAAGAAATGGATAAGTTTAATCTGCAACAAAAACCTTCAAACTGAATCGAAATGGACGAGTGTTTGTAGCTTACATTTCTCTGGTGGGAAAAAGACGCACTTAAACTGTGACCCAGCAATATTTCCATGGTCTGCGGAATGGCCTTCAGTTATAGATGATAACAATCGACACTGTTCATCATCTGAAACTAGAGATGTTCCTAAGCCTGTAAAACAAAGAAGCATTCTTTGGCCTTTGCCGCTCAACGTACCGAAGCACTCGGCAGCTGAACGAGCCTGTCGGACCGATAAACCTCCCAAACCACCAAGGCTTCTCTTTCAGGTATAATATATAAATGTTCAATGCCCCTCACTAGCAGCATTTACTGAAGTAAATGCATTTATACTGAACATGACACGGCAGATCAGCAGGTTTCCAAAGATTATTTTTTTGTAATGTTTCCTGATATCAAGTTTTATTTAAAGGAGAACTGAAGTCATTTTTAAACTTGATTTATTTCTTAATTAACGTCTTATTCAATTACGTTTTCGGTTTTAGTAACCTTATATTGTGACTCGTATTGGCAACTAATTGCAATTAAATATTATACTTATCGGCCTATTTGGTTTTTAGCCATGTTGAATTTAGTTCGTTTGGTCCACGGCAGGCGTCGCTTATCCGCGCGATCTTCACGAGACTTGTGCGAGACTTCGAAACGTGAAGTGTCAGCCAGGTGTCAGTGCTGCCATTTTGAAAACTGTTTTCCAAACGAAATATTGCACAAAAACGAGTTTAAATGACGATTACTGCCTACTTTTTTCAAACTTTCCTGATTGCTATCAAAACAAACAAAACTTCCGGCTTGATTACTTCAGCATTCGAAAGAGGGTGCCCGTGTCTTTTGACAACGTTGGCAGATGTTGGTCACTTTGATTTCCGCTGTACGTTTTACTTCCGTCCTACGATGTCTTGCACAGGTCTCAACGAATCTCGTTTACGGCCATTGCTTTGACATATGGACTGATATAGTACAGAGCATATTTCAAACACTCATAACTTGCTATAGCAGTGACAAAATAGCGATCAAAAATGCATTCCTATATTTAATAAAATGAGAGAAATAGAATCTTGATAATAAAATATTTGCCTTCAGTTCTCCTTTAACTAATCACTCACTTATCACTCGGACCGTTATTCGCCCACAAATCCCCCGTGAGAGCGCTGCTGCTGCTCTGCGCCAATTCCCGATATTCAGATAGATTTGTTTTCTCGATAAAATTTAGCTGGTGCAATATACGTCTTCAGAAATAAGATATTCTGAGATTTGATGTTCTTGTTGGACAGTGTGCTAGACTCGGTCTAGACCAGGGGTGGGCAATTATTTTTTCCATGGGGCCACATGAGAAACAGAAAATTTTGTGGAGGGCCGGACCAAAAGGCTGAACTAAATTCTGCATAATATTAATTGTATTTCTTTATATAAAGCAATAAATAGCATTGTTTTTACAAGCTGCTAAGACTGGTAAGAGTATGGAAAAAACGAGGTTGCCTTACAAAAAATGTCATTTATTCAATCAAATTTCCCAAAACAATGGTTAACAAAATGTGAACGTTTGTACCTTTTTTTTTTCAGTCACATTCACCCCAAAACACAATAAAGACATCACAATATTGTCTTTCTACTCCAAATATCAAGCAAGATACATCATGTTATAATAATGATGCCCACATTTGTAGTCTAATCACCTCATTTGGTGTTTTTCAGTTTTTTATTTGTTCAGTGAGAGAAATCTAGTCTCTGTTGGTCTTTAACGAGCGCATCAGAGTCAGGTTGAATGTCTGAGGTGGAGATGCGAAGCACAGCTGACAGATGATCATCAGTCGATTCGGTGTAGGAATCAGATCTTTTTTTTTTATTAAATTCAAACATAAACAGAATTATTTTATATTACAACATAAAATCACACCTTCTCTGAAAATATAATCTAAAAAGAAAACTTATCAAATACATATATACACAATATATGTAAAATGGAAAAAAAAACGAGGGGTTTATGAAAGGTTAACTTGTGCTATGAATGTGTACAGTATATTTGCGTGGGGATTGTTTATATATTTCAGACATTTTTGTAACAAGGACAGTTCATTCTTAAGAGCAGGCCATGAAGGGGGGGATTTGGCATATCGACACTTGTGTATGTAATATTTTGTAAAAAATAATGAGATTATTCACCAAAAAGTAGGAATCAGATCTACAGATTGGCTCGGGCTGCGGCGCCTGCTGGTGACGTCACACTATGTGATTGGCTGGACCGTTTGAAGGATGACGTACAAGTTTGTGATTGGTCTGGACAAATTACGGAATTAGTTATCGCGGGATTAGGTTTCGTGGGATTTCATGTCATGTTCATGTCGCGCGCATTGCGTTTTTGTTGAACACAACTTCAAAATAAAAGCAATGCACATTCAGTCCATGCATGAGGTAAAATTAGAAAATATGTTTATTTTGTAATTTCTAATTAACCTTACGCGGGCCGGTCAGAATGAACCAAAGGGCCGGATGCGGCCCGCGGGCCGGAAAATGCCCAGGTCTGGTCTAGACTCTTACCTTTTCACCAAGCTTGATTTGGATTCCGATTTTCCTCCTGTAAGCCCTCAACATGTTATCCACCTCTTTAAATCACCAATTTCATCGTCTTCCATGACAGAGCACAGCGTAATCGCTTTTCTCACATCACTCTCATGTAAAATTAATCTGACATCCGTCACGTCACTCAACTACCGACCCCGGCTATCCCGCACAATGCACTGCGGTAAACAAGTGATGACGTAGTTATGTTTAGGGGCTATTCAAGTTAAGAAGTGCTGCTTTGTTTACGGTTCATGCTGATTAGTCCTCACTTGTTCTTCAGGGTTGAAGAGATCGTCCTTGAGTAGGAACTCTGAGTTGAACGGGTGTTTCATTGTTGTTGTTGTTGTTGTTTTTCCTTCCCCACCACGTCAACCCTTATATTATCACCTAAACAAGCTACTAGTTTCGGTTCTGGGATGCAAACAGGACAGTATTTATACTCACAGTCTTTAAAACATTCGACTCTTAAGAACTTACTGTGATCAATGACCTTGTTTCCATCCACAAACGTAATTAGTCGACGATAGCAAGCAGGTCAGGGACTGCTCATCCACCTCTGCTTTTAAACTCCTCCTTCTTTAAAAAAAATTGATAGAATTATATACTTTATGGTTAATATAGATATTACCGTATCGATATTATCTATATAGTAAAAGCTTATAATTGGTATATATAGTCAGTAGAGGTATATTAAATAAACAGGGATGAGAGTTTTCCGCTTTTTGGCGGAATTCCGCTTTTTTTCAGTCAAAATGGACCTTTTTTATATTGTTGCAAATCCGTTGAGAGAATTTTAGGGGGGTAGGGTATAGGGATGTTAACCGATGACCGTTTGACCAGTGGTTGACCGAATCAATGTCAACTGGTAAATTTTTTTTGGTTGTCGGTTAAAAAAAAAAATCAATCATTTTGAAGCTGCCGATTTTGGAGCGGAGGACTTGGAATTCTGTTTGTAAACGCTTGGGGCATGCCATGCAGTGTAAGGACGACAGCTGACGAATCAGAAACACCCATTCAGTCATGTCCCGGCCTCCCACCCCAGTTAAAGACAGCTGACAAATCAGAAACACCCATTCAGTCATGTCCCGCCCCAGTTGAACACAGCTGCCACTCGGCGAAAGAAAAAAGTGTAGACACAGGCTTTTTAGCTTACAAATTACTATTCTGTTTTTTTTTTTTAATTATTATTAGAAGGCACATCGAGTTTAGTCCTGCCTTGGCCAGTGCATTCTGAAAGTATGTTTCGGTCTGTAGCCAACAATGCATGTTATTGCAGATCATATCTCTCCACACAAACTAAAGGCGCAGATGCCGACTTTTTCACAGCTGAATCGCGCAGATCCGATTGCTTTCCTTTGAGCATACAGAAGGAGGAGTTAGACAGGGAGCAAAAGAAAGCAAGGCTGGATCATGTGAAAAATCAAGAGGAGTTGGCTAAAAAGAGGGAGAGGACCAACAAGCTTTTAGCTCTTGCTAAAAAGCTCAAAATAAAGAAGAAATAAATTTTCTGCACCATGAAACTGTAAATAGTTGTATATATTGTAAATAGACAAGCACTTGGGGGCGTGGCTCAGGTGGATAAGGCACCATACCATAAATCCGGGGACCCGGGTTCGATTCCGGCCCGAGGTCATTTCCCGATCCCTCCCCGTCTCTCTCTCCCGCTCATTTCCTGTCTCTACACTGTCCTATCCAATAATGAAAAAAGCCCCAAAAAAATCTTTAAAAAAAATAGACAAGCACTTTATAGAACCAAAGGAAAAATGTATTCATAAACCATTATTTAATATAGCAGTGAATGTGTTACCTTAGTTTGGATTTAGAGCAGCAAATCTGAAGTATCATGTTGGTGCTCACCTGGAATGTATATGCAAAATTTATCACAAAAGGCCTATGTCAATGTTTCCTTTACATAGGTGTAGTTGATCTTTATCAAATAAAAGTTTAAGTAATGTATGTACTTGAAAGAGAATTCTACTTTTGTATAAGTGTCAATTTTGTAAGCAAACAGGGTATGGTATTTCAACAACATTTGTAAAATTTTGATGATAAAATAAATGGTTTTTAGGGTAAAAAATCTCTAAAATCCATGAGTTCCTGGGGGCTATGCCCCCTGGGCCCCCACCGGGGCTTCGCCCATGGACCCCACTGGGAGCCTGCGGCCCCCAGACCCCCGGCTAATTTTTCAGATTTTTTCAGCACAAGCCACTCTCATCCCTGATAAAAATGACACGATGTCAGGACCAGAATATTAAATCTACAGTAGTTATTTTAATTTCAGTTTGTTTAGTGATTTTAGCTCCATTTTGTGTGTAATTACTCCAAACTTTAATAAGTTCTTTATTGCATCTGGATGCCGAACATACTCTCATCCTATGAGAGGTATCGCCAGAGTAATGCATGCATGCAGTGTACGCATGCAATAAGATGTACACATCTTATTGGTGCTACTATGGCAATACTCCTCAGAGGATGAGTACACTGCATGTGTTACTATGGTGATACCTCTCAGAGGATGAGTGTATGAGTGTTCAGCATCCAGATCTAATAAAGCACTTATTAAAGGTCAGAGTAGTAACACACGTAGTGTACTCAGATACACATTGTACTGGTATCTGATGAACAGTGCACTTGACCTGTGTGTGTGTGTAGGCTGTGTTCCTGAGGTCGTTTCCCACAGTTTGTTGTGAGCTGCTGAAGGTGTTCGGGGTCCGTGAGGTGGCGAATCTGGCGCGCGACACACTGAGCAGTCTGCCCACTCTGACACACACAGACTGCCCCCTGCAGGCCGTCAAGCTCCAGTGTGTGGCCAAGACTGTAGAGAGCCCACTTTACACCAACCCAGGTACACACACTGGCAAAGTGCTTAATCTCAGGTTCCTGGTGTTCTTAAAACGATGCATATTTAACGTTCTGTTCAGTGGCTGTGTTTAAATTGTGTGTGTGTGTGTGTGTCTTTGCAGAGTCGCGATGTGTGCTCCTACCCGTGGTCCTCCATCTCCTCCTCACTTACCTGAAGGAGCAGAAGGAGTTGGTTCTGTGTGCGAACATCCTCACCAGCATGCTGTCTCTCGTCCACAGAGACCCAAATACAGTACGCACAGTATCCAGCTTCATGTGTCCTCCTACCCAGAATGCTTTAAGTGTTTAGGAGAGGGATGGAGCTTCACCCATGAACAAAAAGGGCAAACACCAAAATCCATCCATTATCTCTAGCCGCTTTATCCTGTTCTACAGGGTCGCAGGCAAGCTGGAGCCTATCCCAGCTGACTACGGGCGAAAGGCGGGGTACACCCTGGACAAGTCGCCAGGTCATCACAGGGCTGACACATAGACACAGACAACCATTCACACTCACACTCACACCTACGCTCAATTTAGAGTCACCAGTTAACCTAACCTGCATGTCTTTGGACTGTGGGGGAAACCGGAGCACCCGGAGGAAACCCACGCGGACACGGGGAGAACATGCAAACTCCACACAGAAAGGCCCTCGCCGGCCACGGGGCTCGAACCCAGGACCTTCTTGCTGTGAGGCGACAGTGCTAACCACTACACTACCGTGCCACCGCACACCAAAAGCAATCAATGTTAAATATCACTAAACATCTGTCTTGCTGTCATAATAGTAATAATATAGTAAAGACTGCAGTTATAATTATGTACAATATTTATAAAAGTAGGAATGATAATTTGTATTCATAAAGGTATTATATTAATATTCTATTAATAGTCAAGTTAATTATAATATCATAAATCGCAATAGCAAGAATTTGTCATTTATTATTATTATTATTATTATTATTGAGGCAGCACGGTGGTGTAGTGGTTAGCGCTGTCGCCTCACAGCAAGAAGGTCCGGGTTCGAGCCCAGCAGCCGGCGAGGGCCTTTCTGTGTGGAGTTTGCATGCTCTCCCCGTGTCCGCGTGGGTTTCCTCCAGGTGCTCCGGTTTCCCCCACAGTCCAAAGACATGCAGGTTAGGTTAACTGGTGACTCTAAATTGACCGTAGGTGTGAGTGTGAATGGTTGTCTGTGTCTATTGCCGCTTTTCCACTACCAAGGCGGCTGAGTTGGGTTGAGCCGTGCCGTGCTGAGTTGGGCTGAGTCGAGCTGAGTGGGGCTGTTGGAGTTGCATTTCGACTACAACCACGCTGAACCGTGCTGGCTGGAAGTGGGTGGACACATTGGGTGGAGTTAGCGAAAGTGGGTGAACGTCAGGTGATGTCGGTAGGCGGCGCAAACAGTGACATCAGTGACCTTTTAAGCGGTAGTCTCACGACCCGGATAGTAAACAATAAACATGGAGGACATGGAGTCGTTAGTGTTGCTGGTCTTGGTGCTGTGGCTTGTTGTCACCGACAACGCCAACAGATACTGGCAAGAGTGTATAGATGAGGCGAGGCGCATAAGGCTTCATAATTCTCGTAATTCGTAATTATTATTCTTCCGGGTTTACGGTGTTTACAGATCCCAGCGTGCTCGCGGGGCGTGTGTGGGCATGTGAGGACACTCCTCCTCACCAATCAGTGCACAGGGGAGTGTCTGCTCACACCCCTAGCCCCACTCGGCTCGGTTTGGCTCGCTTCAGCCCCACTCCAAAACCGTGCGAGTTTTGGGTGCTGAGTAGGGCTGAAGCGAGCTGAGTCGTGCTGCTCTGAGGTAGTCGAAACGCGAGCCGTGTCGGGCTGAAGTGAGCTGAAGTGAGCTGAAAAAGGGTAGTGGAAAAGGGCCATATGTGGCAGCCCTGCGATGACACATAACATGGTTTTTAGCCATGTTGAATTGAGTTCGTTTGGTCCACGGCAGGCGTCGCTTATCCGCGTGATCTTCACGAGACTTGTGCGAGACTTCGAAACGTGAAGTGTCAGCCAGGTGTCAGTGCCGCCATTTTGAAAACTGTTTTCCAAACGACATATTGCACAAAAACGAGTTTAAATGATGGTTACTGCCTACTTTTTTCAAACTTTCCTGATCGCTATCAAAACAAACAAAACTTCCGGCTTGATTACATCAGCATTCGAAAGAGGGTTCGCGCGTCTTTTGACAACGTTGGCAGATGTCGGTCACTTTGATTTCCGCTGTACGTTTTACTTCCGTCCTACGATGACTCGCACAGGTCTCAACCAATCTCGTTTACGGCCATTGCTTTGACATATGGACCGATTACAGAGCATATTTCAAACACTCAGAACTTGCTGTAGCAGTGACAAAATAGCGATCAAAAATGCATTCCGATATTTAATAAAATGAGCGAAATCGAATTTTGATAATAAAAAATTTGCCTTCAGTTCTCCTTTAAGAAGGCAAGAAACTCATCCACTACTTAACTTTTGACGAGGCACACCCGTTAATTGAAAAGCGTTCCAGGTGACTACCTCATGAAGCTGCTTAAGATAATGCCAGTAGTGTGTAAAGAGTCATCAAGGTAAACACTGGCTACTTTGACGAATCAAAAATATGAATCATTTTGTTTTTTAACACTTATTTTTGTTAATGACATAATTCCATTATGTTCTAGATGTTATTTCATAGTTTTGGTGTCTTCAGTGTTGTTCTGCAATGTAGAAAATAGAAAATACAGAAAAAAGCCTATGAATGAGTCGGGGTGTACAAACGTTTGACTGGTACTGTATATGATTTTATGTGTGTGTGTGTGTGTGTGTGTGTGTGCAGGAGTGTGTGGCACCTGAAGAAGTGAATGTAATAATGGACAGTCTGTCTGGAGTGTTATTGAGGACGATACTGGAGGTAACAAACCGTCCCCAGCCAGCTGCCACCTCAATGCGTCTGCAATATCAGGACGTGACTGTGAGTCTCTCTCTGTATCTCTCTCTGTATCTCTCTCTCTCTCTCTCTCTCTCTCTCTCTCACACACACACACAGACCATAATTGTGTCTTAGTATCCTCGTGAGAACCTTCCACTGACAATTATTAATGTAGTTCATTGATTCTACACTTAAGTCCAATCTTAACCTTAACCTCAGGAACCAAAAGGAACCCATTCGGCTCTTGCACTTTTTTTTATTTAAAAAAAAAAAAAAGGAAAAAGCAGTTTCACCTTTGAGAACCAGCCAAATGTCCCATCTGGTTAGTTCTGTCAGCTATTTCTGAGGAATGTTTTCAATAACACACTGTTCCTGTTTCTTAGTAAATAGGATTTTTATATCTAGATCCATAAGGAACTGTCAGTATTGTTACTTCACCCGCGACGGAGTAAGCGTAGCGAAGTATTGTAATTAGTGCCGTTTGTTTGTGTGTCTGTCTGTTAACAATCTAGCCGGTTGCACTGATTGACTTCAGATTTTCAGGGTAGGCGGGCAATGGTTCGTAGATTACCTGATTAAATTTTGGAGGTAATCGGGTCAAGGTGAAGGTTAAGGTCACCAGAAAGGTCAACCTTTCGGTCAAAATAACATATTTCCCATTATAACTCAAAAACGGTTGCCGATAGACAGATGTTTACTATTATGAGCATATGGAACTCCTATATGGCCTTTCATTAGACATCATGATCTTTGGCCTTAAGTGACCTTGAAAGGTCAAACTCAAGGTCACGGATTTTCAGAGGGCTGTAACTTGAAAACAGTTGATGGTCGACAGATGTTTACCCTTATCAACTTATAGGAAGTGCCATATGGGCTTTCATTTGGCACCATGATGTCAAACTCAAGGTCATGGATTTTCATGAGACTATAACCTGACAGCTGATGATTGAAATGAGAAATATTACCATTATCAGCATATAGGTATAAAATAAGTGCTGCCGGGCGAGGTTTGTTTTGCCTGGCAACACTTGCTACAGTAGGTGGGTTTTTTTTTGTTTTTTTTTGTGTGTGTGTAGGGCGAGTTTGTGGCTTGTTTGCTGACTCTCCTAAGGCAGTTAAGTGATAAGGACTATCAGAAGCTCCTGAGCCGATTCCCTACAAAAGAGGAGCTGGCGGTGAGTCGACCGAATCAGTGAAATGATTATGAACAATAATACATCAAATCATTTTTAATTCAGAATAATTACAGCAATGAACTGCTTCAAAATGATCAGCTTTTTATTACTCTGAGGAAACCTTACCCTCAATGCTCTCATGGCAGATTTTTTTTTTCAATAATAATTTTGTCTTATTATCATATATCGCTCTTATGGGAAACTAAAGAGTTTCTTCTTCTTTTTTCCTCCCAGAATTTTCTTCTGCAGCTGTTCACTGTCTTTAGAATACTGATTCGGCCAGATATGTTTCCTAAAGACTGGACAGTCATGAGATTGGTCACCAACAAGTAAGCTGATTAAACTTGGCTTGGATGGCGCTGAGTCCGATTATGTACACTACCGTTCAAAAGTTTGGGGTCACCCAGACAATTTTGTGTTTTCCATGAAAAGTCACACTTTTATTTACCACCATAAGTTGTAAAATGAATAGAAAATATAGTCGAGACATTTTTCTGGCCATTTTGAGCATTTAATCGACCCCACAAATGTGACGCTCCAGAAACTCAATCTGCTCAAAGGAAGGTCAGTTTTATAGCTTCTCTAAAGAGCTAAACTGTTTTCAGCTGTGCTAACATGATTGTACAAGGGTTTTCTAATCATCCATTAGCCTTCTGAGGCAATGAGCAAACACATTGTACCATTAGAACACTGGAGTGATAGTTGCTGGAAATGGGCCTCTATACACCTATGGAGATATTGCACCAAAAACCAGACATTTGCAGCTAGAATAGTCATTTACCACATTAGCAATGTATAGAGTGGATTTCTGATTAGTTTAAAGTGATCTTCATTGAAAAGAACAGTGCTTTTCTTTCAAAAATAAGGACATTTCAAAGTGACCCCGAACTTTTGAACGGTAGTATAGATTATATACGGTAGATAATATGAAGTATCTTGGGTGGATATGAACACAAGTGTTTTACTGGGAAATACACCACACTTATTTTTCATATGAGCTCCATCTGGGACATGGAGACCCAAAACCGTGACATAAATATATGTCTATATGTCACTCATAAGGAAATCGATGAATTGTTTTGATAATTTGGGCACGTTTTGTTTGTGAATGTGTTGATATCATAAAAAAAAAAAACATCACACATTAGCTTGAAGATATGAAGTTTATCTTCTTGTGTTGAAAAACTCACATTTTTCATACAAAATGCATCGCAGATCTGAGTGACATATTTAACAATTATTCCATGAAATCGAGTTGTACATGAGCTGATAGCCGATGATGTTAGGACTTGGACTGTTTTGGCCTCTAGAGGCCGCTGTTATTTCCTTTTCGTGTCATATTTATTTTGGCCTCTAGAGGCCGCCACTGTTCCTGTGTTTTGTGTTTTTTTTTGTTAATTGCCTGTTAGTCCTAATTATCTTCACCTGTGTCCTTAATTAGTTTGTGTATTTATACCCCTGAGTTCAGTCCTCTTGTCACGGAGTCTTTGTACTGTTATGTTTATCTCCAGTTTCCTTTGTACTGTGTTCTTGGTTTTGCACTTTGCTTTCTTTTGGATTTAGTAGTGACTGTTTTTGGATCTTCTGAGCTTTTGCATTTTTGCCTTTTCCTTTTTGGACCTTAAACTTTTGATATTTTATTTTTCCCTTTGTCTTCCCAGTGTTAGATTATACTCTTTTTTTTGTTTTGCCCTGTATATAGTGTATATAGTATAAATAAACCTTTTGATTCTTTTTCTACTTCCGCCTCACGCGTCTGCATTTGAGTCATCCCCCTGGTGGCCTAGTGGGGGTTTGCTGGATCATCATACCAACGAACCAGGTTCGAATCCCAGCAAAACCCTAACAGATGAGGCGCGTAGCACCGAGTCAGCTATAAGCCGTGCACTGTAAAATATAATAAGTTGACTTTACTTAAAAAAAATATGCAAAGTTGTTGCCTCAAAAAAAGTCATTTATGTTGATTTAGATAAATTAGATTGGGTTAACTTATTTTTTGTGAGTTTGCAGTACTCAAATTAACTTAGATTAGTTTGATTACATTAACTTATTTATTGTGAGTTTGCAGTACTCATCTTATATAATTTTTATTACATTAACTTGTACTGTAAACTTAAAATAAATAAGTTAATGTAAACAAAATTATATAAGATGAGTACTGCAAACTCACAATAAATAAGTTAATGTAATCAAACTAATCTAAGTTAATTTGAGTACTGCAAACTCACAAAAAATAAGTTAACCCAATCTAATTTATCTAAATCAACATAAATGACTTTTTTTGAGGCAACGACTTTGCATATTTTTTTTAAGTAAAGTCAACTTATTATATTTTAGTGTGTACGACGAGATTGAGTGGAATAACTGTTTTATTCTATCCACATTCACGGGATTTTGAGAAACAGAACTTTTTTTTTTTTCAAATTCAATAAATAAAAACTTTATACAAAACGTCCAACAAAATCATTTCTGCTTAGAATGTAAACAAACCGGTGAAATGACAGTAGCAATTTGTGAAAAATGCAATAATAATTTTTGAAAAATAAACAAAGATATATGTTCTCACCATCAAATACTTTTATTCCATATTTTGTTGATTTTTTTTTTTTTGTATTTTTGGGGTTTTTGTTTTCGAGTAGAGTTTTAATTCCGTCCTCAGTTGGTTCAGCAACACGCTCCACCATTTTGTTTTTCTCTACTCATGGTATATGAGCTGATATCCTAGTAGTAAAGTAGCCAATCAGAGCATGCGATTGCTCATATCTAGTGAATGTGGATAGAATAATTCCTGATATTTCACTCCGATGAGGTCACTCCCAGTTTTTTCACACTGACTAGATGCGTGTTGTCAAAATAGCAAACCAGGTCAAAATTAAAATTCTTTTGATGAACTTGTATTTTTTTTTTGATGTGTCCTTATAATATAAAGAACATTACACGGATGCGTGACAATATGAAGTTTTTCTTTTTGTGTTGAAAAATATTTTCACCGTTTGCTTCGCTCACTCATGAATATATACATTCACCACTTGAAGATAAACTTCATATCTTTTCAATACTGTGAAATATCCTCTATATATATACAGTGGGGCAAAAAAGTATTTAGTCAGCCGCCAATTGTGCAAGTTCTCCCACTTAAAAAGATGAGAGAGGCCTGTAGTTTTCATCATAGGTACACTTCAACTATGAGAGACAGAATGGGGGGAAAGAGCTGTCAAAGGACACCAGAAACAAAATTGTAGACCTGCACCAGGCTGGGAAGACTGAATCTGCAATAGGTAAGCAGCTTGGTGTGAAGAAATCAACTGTGGGGGCAATTATTAGAAAATGGAAGACATACAAGACCACTGATAATCTCCCTCGATCTGGGGCTCCACGCAAGATCTCACCCTGTGGGGTCAAAATGATCACAAGAACGGTGAGCAAAAATCCCAGAACCACACGGGGGGACCTAGTGAATGACCTGCAGAGAGCTGGGACCAAAGTAACAAAGGCTACCATCAGTAACACACTACGCCGCCAGGGACTCAAATCCTGCAGTGCCAGACGTGTCCCCCTGCTTAAGCCAGTACATGTCCAGGTCCGTCTGAAGTTTGCTAGAGAGCATTTGGATGATCCAGAAGAGGATTGGGAGAATGTCATAAGGTCAGATGAAACCAAAATAGAACTTTTTGGTAAAAACTCAACTTGTCGTGTTTGGAGGAGAAAGAATGCTGAGTTGCATCCAAAGAACACCATACCTACTGTGAAGCATGGGGGTGGAAACATCATGCTTTGGGGCTGTTTTTCTGCAAAGGGACCAGGACGACTGATCCGTGTAAAGGAAAGAATGAATGGGGCCATATATCGTGAGATTTTGAGTGAAAACCTCCTTCCATCAGCAAGGGCATTGAAGATGAAACGTGGCTGGGTCTTTCAGCATGACAATGATCCCAAACACACTGCCTGGGCAACGAAGGAGTGGCTTCGTAAGAAGCATTTCAAGGTCCTGGAGTGGCCTAGCCAGTCTCCAGATCTCAACCCCATAGAAAATCTTTGGAGGGAGTTGAAAGTCCGTGTTGCCCAGCAACAGCCCCAAAACATCACTGCTCTAGAGGAGATCTGCATGGAGGAATGGGCCAAAATACCAGCAACAGTGTGTGAAAACCTTGTGAAGACTTACAGAAAACATTTGACTTCTGTCATTGCCAACAAAGGGTATATAACAAAGTATTGAGATGAACTTTTGTGATTGACCAAATACTTATTTTCCACCATAATTTGCAAATAAATTCTTTAAAAATCAGACAATGTGATTTTCTGGATTTTTTTTCTCATTTTGTCTCTCATAGTTGAGGTATACCTATGATGAAAATTACAGGCCTCTCTCATCTTTTTAAGTGGGAGAACTTGCACAATCGGTGACTGACTAAATACTTTTTGCCCCACTGTATATGATCTGAGGAGAGCATGGAACCTTTCAGGTTACGGTAGCTACATTTAAATTTATGGAAAAGCTATTATATTGTATATGTATATTTAACAATTATTCCACAAAATCGAGTCATACATGAGCTGATACAAGTTCGCTGTAAGCCATGTATAATGAGATTGAGTGGAATAACTGTTTTATTCTATCCGCATTCACTGGATTTTGAGAAACAGAGCATTTTTATTTTTATTTATTGCAAATCGATAAATAAAAACTTTATACAAAACATCCAACAAACTCATTTCCGCTTAGACAGACTTCTTAAAAACCTATCGATGGCTGCACAAATTGACTTTAGTGTTATTTTTTTATAGAAAGTGCCGTCTTGCTGTCGTGCCGAGGTATAGAATAGCTTTAGACATTTATTTAATTCTTCCTTGGACATTTCAGTGATGTAATTTTCAAACTTCTTTGAGCTTTCGAACCAGTCAAAAAAAATTTCAACAAATTTTAATGCATAAAGATGAAGAATGTAAACAAATTGTAATGTAAACAAAAAAAAAGGAGCAATTTGTGACAAATGCTATAATAATTCTTTAAAAAAAAAAAAGATATATTCTTACCATCAAATACTTTCATTCCATATTTTGTTGCCTTTTTGGGGGGGTTATTTTCGAGTGGAGTTTTTATTTCGTCCTCGGTTGGTTCAGCAACACGCTCCGCCATTTTGTTTTTCTCTACTCACGGTATATGAGCTGATATCCTAGTAGTAGAGTAGCCAGTCAGAGCACACGATTGCTCATATCCAGTGAATGTGGATAGAATAATATACTTTTTTTTTTTTGCAGTCCGGTTTCCATCAAATCCTGCGCTCTGATTGGCTGGCAAGCGGGTCCCCAGTTAGGAGCCCCGGTTACGGACCTCTGGCGACTTGCTCATTCACAACAACAACAACAACAAACATAGTAGCAATTTTTGTCAACATTACTCTTTTATATCAGATTTATTGATAAGATTGTCAAAAATCTTATAAATTTTTGCCAGCATTTCTCAGGAGAATAGCATTAATTTTACAGCATGGATAGTGATAACGACAGTGTTCACAGCGAAAGCGAGTTTTACTACCCTGAGGAAGAAGAAATAAAAGAAAACATTTCAGGAGAAAGCTAAAAACCCTGTAACTTGCTAATGCCGAGCAAAAACATGGCTGAATCCTGAATGACTCAATTTTGTATAAATAGGGGACTACATAGGCGGCAACATGTAGGTTTTTTTTTCCTGCCATGGAAGTGCACTTGTATACCGAGGAGGAAGCCATTTGCATTGCAGCCGTGAATGAGGATTCAAAATGGCGGCTCGCTTCGGCTCGGCTTGGTTTTCCCTTTCGGGCGCTCTCGTTTTCTGTTAGAATTTGGGGTAAGAAAAAAATAAATATATTATTTACCAGCTTAAGGTCGGTCCATATGGTGAAATACCGTGACCTCGGCCTTGAATACTGACCTCGGCCCAGAGGGCCTCGCTCAGTACTTTCAAGACCTCGGTCACGGTATTTCACGATACGGACCTCCCAGCTGGTAAATAACATATATATATGATATGTTAAGTGAATAATAGTCAATAATACAGAAAAAAATGCAGCTTCTTACTGATAAAACACAAAGGCATCTATCTGGAAGACTCTTCTGTGTTGAGAAACGTAACGCTACAGTTTTACCTCAGACTGCTACACAGCATTGACACTGGAGACTCCTTCCATTCATGCTCAATAAACATTGAACAGAAAACATCACCAGATCACAATGATTTGATTTTTGTTGTTATGTAACATCATGTTTTTAAATGATTCTGTGTATCGTGCACCTAGAATTAAATTGAGGACAGTTCGTCTGTTTGGAGACCACAGAACATCACACGCTTGTTGTTTTCGTTTCGTTTCCAGCGTGATCATCACCACGGTCCTGTATCTCTCCGACACTCTCAGAAGCAACTTCCTTAATGAGAAATTTGACTTCAAGGTATGAGATGATTGCATTTGTGTGTGGTGCATCTGTGCTTGTGTGCCTTCGCAGTTTGTTCGCAGCTCTTACGTATTTGTCACGTCTTTCTTTTGAATGCACCCATCAGTCCTTTCACTCAGATGAACAGCAGTCACATGAACTTCAGTTACACTCTGAACGTGTGTGTCTGCAGTGTAGTGTCTGTAAATAAGCCTGTCCTTTTTCCGTCAGGTATGGGAGTCTTATTTTTACCTCTCGATAATATTTGTCATCCAGCCGTGTCTCCAGCTCGAGACGTTCCCTCCATCCAAAAGGAAGAAAGTTCTGGAAAAGTGAGCAGTTTGCTTTTTCATGCTTCGTCAGAAATACAGCACATGAAGCGTTTCCATTCAGGTCCTAACACTTCTCTTTGTTTTAAAGGTACGGAGACATGAGAGTGATGATCGGATGTGAGATCTTCAGCATGTGGCAGAATCTGGGTGAGGAACAAAAACAGCCAGTTACCCACTCACAGAAAAAGAAAGATGCATCAAGAGCTCTTAAGAAATCAGCAGAAGTCGAGTCACTGACACACCAAACCAGCTGTCAGCTGTAGGTTTTGGGGCGTGACCCACACTTTTGGTCCCAAACGGCCCTAGTTAGTGCCTGTCAGTATCCATTGCGGTGACATGGCAGGCTGCAGAGAGAGTTCTCCGATTGGCTGATCAGCTGAGTGAATAAATATCGCTGAAAAGAAACAGAGCAAATGAACAATACATTTGAGGGGATACGTATGCTATATAGCAATGTTCTTGTTAACTTTTGATCGTTTATGTAACTCATCTCATCTCATTATCTCTAGCCGCTTTATCCTTCTACAGGGTCGCAGGCAAGCTGGAGCCTATCCCAGCTGACTACGGGCGAAAGGCGGGGTACACCCTGGACAAGTCGCCAGGTCATCACAGGGCTGACACATAGACACAGACAACCACTCACACTCACATTCACACCTACGGTCAATTTAGAGTCACCAGTTAACCTAACCTGCATGTCTTTGGACTGTGGGGGAAACCGGAGCACCCGGAGGAAACCCACGCGGACACGGGGAGAACATGCAAACTCCACACAGAAAGGCCCTCGCCGGCCCCGGGGCTCGAACTCAGGACCTTCTTGCTGTGAGGCGACAGCGCTAACCACTACACCACCGTGCCGCCCCCGTTTATGTAACTGTTTACAGTATATTATCTCCCGCTGGCCGAAAGGCCCAAAGGGGGATTATGTCGTGTCGATGTCCGTCAGTTCCTCTGTCCGTCCCGGGAAGGGTGCTCACCTTCTGAAATCAACTCCTCTCACAATTTGTGGAGGAATTTCACCAAACTTGGTAAAAGGCCTTGTTATATGTCGGTAGTACGCATATTGTAATTTTGTTCAATTTGGTCGCATTTTACCAGAGTTGTGGCCCTTGATTAACAACCTTTTACTTTCACAATTTCATGAAGGTGTGCTCGCCTTCTGACATCAACTCCTCTTACAATTTTTGGACGAATTTCTCGAAGCTTGGCAAAAGGCCTTGTTATATGACGGTAATACGCATATTGTGATTTAATTTCATTTGTGAAAATTTTACCAGAGTTTTGACCCTTGATTAAATACCGTAAAATACCAAATAATAGCCCGGGCGATTATTTGTCTCAATCACGTAAGAGACCCGGCGCGTATTAGAGACTAGGCGGCTATTTGGAACAGGCGATTAATTCCTTCTTCACAAACACCTTCCCCAAAATCTACCTCAAAACGGGGAAAAAAATCATTCTCAGATAGGCCTACTTTTAACCAGTATAACTTACAGTTTGTTTAGAGTTAGATTACAGATAGCACGGTGCCGACTTAGGGGAATTTTGAAGACGCAGAATGCATCTTCGCATGGCACAGTCGGGGTGGATAAAGGATAAATCACACACCTTTTCCTGTTAATGACTAGTTAAGCGCATGCTTTACAAAATAATCAAGAAACCACACCATTGTCTGTGCGCAGCACTGTGATTTAATTACTCTGCAAAGTTATGGTCACTTGCTATCACCCTCACCCATGCAGCCTCCACCCTTTGCGCTTCGCGATGTCTGTCAATCTGAAATTGCATGGAGGGCGCGACGTTGAAGCAACATAATTAGGGTGCGAAGTGTCAAACCAAAGGGTTTTTTCTTATGCTGAAAAATAAGTGACCTGCAGTGGCTACATACTGTCATCTTGCATCACGTTTCTCTCCAAGACGTCTCCCTATTTGGCCGATATGAGCCTATTCCCCGAGTGAGTTGGTACGGTGGCTCGACCCCGTAGAAAACTTAAAGTTCGGATGAAAGTTAGTTGAATAGGTTACTGACTTGTAGGCCTACATGTTGCCTGCCTGACGCGTGCTTCTGCCCAACTTGCACGACAGATTACTTGTTGAAAAGGCCCCTTGGATTAGATTGGCCGCGAGCAGACTGAAATGCATGTTAGAACGCTCTCACCTTTTTTGTAAAGCGTCTTCCAGATCCGAATGGGTAAGGGCAAGTGAAATGGTATAAGGTCTTTAATAAAACTCAGTGTGTGCTTTGACGCATGCATTCGGCAATTTAGGTGGTTTAACAGAAGCAGCAGTCCAACCTTGGAAACCCGCAGTCCTCAATGTCACCACACACGCTGGCTTTCGTTGGGTATACCCAAAGGGGTGGCTAAGACATCTGTCAAAAGTTACGGAGTTGCATTCCTCAAGAAATATTACGGTAGACCAAGATTATAACATTGAAATGGCATGTTTATTATCACGTAACAAAATGTTGTAAACAGTATTATAGAAATAATTTCATTCATTCATTCATTCATTCATTCATTCATATTGTTTCGGTAGAAAACTATGCAATGCAAAATCGTTTAAACACCAGAAAACCAGAAAAGTGCTGGGCCTCAAGATTCTAGATAGAACGTTCGGACCCTTTTTTTTTTTTTTAGACCCCGGCGAGTATTCGGAACCGGCCTTTATTTGTCACAACACACGCGTACACCCAGCCGTTAAAGGGAACTCGGCGGTTAATTGGAACTCGGCTATTATTTGGTATTTTACGGTAACTTGTACTTTGACAATTTCATGAGGGTGTACGTTCTTCTGAAATCAACTCCTCTCACAATTCGTGGAGGAATTTCACCAAACTTGGCAGAAGCCTTTGTTATATGACAGTTATACACATATTGAAATTTCGTTTAATTTGGGCAAATTTTCCCAGAGTTATGCCCATGATTATTAACAAACTTGTACTTTGGCAATTTCATCAAGGTGTGCTTGCTTTCTGAAATCAACTTCCCTCACAATTTTTATACCCCGCTGGCTGAAAGGCCTGAAGGGGGATTATGTCATGGCAACGTCCGTCTGTCCGTCCATCCCGTGAAGGGTGCTCACCTTCTGAAATCAACTCCTCTCACAATTTTTGGAGGAATTTCACCAAACTTGACAAGATTCTTTGTTATATGTCAGTAATATGCATATTGTAATTTCGTTCACTTCAGTCACATTTTATCAGAGTTATGGCAGAGTTGCCAGCGGGGGATATTGTGTTCTCAGAGCACTCTTGTTTCTTCAAGGAAATGGCCAAGTAGAGCATTTATCTCAGTCATACACAACGGCTATCAAACGTACATTACTGACACAACAAATCAACGATGTATTTTAGGCTTTCCTTTTATACACACTATCTTATAATTTAAGAAAATTTATTGTATTTTATTTCACAAAAATAAGAAAAGAGAAACAGATACGTTTATATTTAACAGTTATTCCATGAAATCGAGTCGTACATGAGCTGATAGCCGACGAGGCGCGTAGCTGAATTGGCTATAAGCCATGTACGACAAGATTGAGTGGAATAACGGTTTTATTCTATCCACATTCACTGGATTTTGAGAAATAGAGCAATTTTATTTTTATTTTTTGCAAAGTCGATAAATAAAAACTTTATATAAGACGTCCGATAAAATAATTTCCGCTTAGAATGTAAACAGACTGGCGAAATGACAGGAGCAATTTGTGAAAAATGCGATAATAATAATTCTTGAAAAATAAAAAAGATACGTTCTTACCATCAAATACTTTTATTCCATATTTTATTGCTTTCTTTGTATTTGGTGGGGGGGTATTTTCGAGTCGAGTTTTTATTTTGTCCTTGGTTGATTCAGCAACACGCTCCACCATTTTGTTTTTCTCTACTCACGGTATATGAGCTGATATCCTAGTAGTAGAGTAGCCAATCAGAGCACGTGATTGCTCATCTCCAGTGAATGTGGATAGAACAATAATGGATTTGGTCCTCTTTTCCTGTCATTGTGGGCATTCTATGAGTTTTTCCAAGTATTTTCATGACAAATATGGACTACTGCTGCCTTATGGTATTAGGAGGTACGTTTATGGTACCTTTTAGTTATTGTAGAGCGTTCAGAGAAGACACGAGGCAGCAGGAAGGTGATTATCAGTTGGCATCACTTGGCCTGTCTTTAGTGTCTAATAGAGTTACACACGTCTACTGTCTACTCTTTATACTGTATATACTGTAGCAATGCGGAAACTTCCTCATCTCTTCAGTATGCACAGAATAAAACCAAGGCTTTGTTCTCTGTTGGCTCTCCAGGAGACTATAAAGTGAATCTGATCCCTTCTCTGATTGGTCCGTTCCTGGAGGTGACCCTGGTTCCGCAGCCTGACCTGAGAAACGTCCTCATCCCTGTCTTCCACGACATGATGGACAGCGAGGAACGCCGCAGTGGCAACTTCAAGCAGGTGATGACGTTACTGTAACCTTGCTCATGACATTACTGATCGAGCAAATTGACATGCTTCAGACTCATAAAACAGCCTTGACAATGAAGAAATCATCTTCCAAAGCCAAACAAATAATTTTATTCTATCCACATTCACTGGATATGAGCACTCGCGCGCTCTGATTGGCTACTCCGCTACTAGGATATCAGTTCATATACCGTGAGTAGAGAAAAATACAAAAAAAAGCAGCAAAATATGGAATAAAAGTATTTGATGGTAAGAATGTATCTTTTTTTTCAAGAATTATTATTATTTTTGCATTTTTCACAAATCGCGACTGTCATTTCGCCAGTTTGTTTGCATTCTAAGCAGAAATTATTTTGTTGGACGTTTTGTATAAAGTTGTTATTTATCAAATTTGCAAAAAATAAAAAAGCTCTGTTTCTCAAAATCCACTGAATGTGGATAGAATAAAACACTCAATCTCATCGTAAATGGCTTATAGCCAACTCAGCGCTACGCACATCGTCGGCTATCAGCTCATGTACGACTCGATTTTGTGGAATAACTGTTAAATATGAGAACGGGTTCACCGGATATCATTTCAGACTAATTAATATGCCAAGAGTGTTGAGTGTGAATCAAAAATTAATGCACACATTTCTCAGTTTATGATTATTATTGAAAGATCCATTATTTAAACCTCGTTTAAATCAAGTTTCTAAGCGGTTTCAGAAAGCCTGTCTGAAATTATAATTATCAAATGAATTTTATACTATGAATACTATGATAACTGCAGTCTCAGCATTTTTTTTTTCCTGTGAGTTAAACACTGCAGTGATCTAATCCAGTATAATTGTCTGGTTTCTCTCTGCCCTGTCAATCAAAGCAACGCTAGCTGATTACAGATATCAATAATTAATAGCTCATGTATAACTGAGCACTTGGTTTCCTCCAAGCGACCTTGCATGAGCAGCAGTTTGAAAACATGCAGTGAATTTCTGCACCTCTGAGGAAGCAGATGTTTTCCTTTTGGACTGGTATCTATCAAAATGTGGTTCAATCAATAAATCAATGCAATACATGCTCATCTCATCTCATTATCTCTAGCCGCTTTATCCTGTTCTACAGGGTCGCAGGCGAGCTGGAGCCTATCCCAGCTGACTACGGGCGAAAGGCGGGGTACACCCTGGACAAGTCGCCAGGTCATCACAGGGCTGACACATAGACACAGACAACCATTCACACTCACATTCACACCTACGGCCAATTTAGAGTCACCAGTTAACCTAACCTGCATGTCTTTGGACTGTGGGGGAAACCGGAGCACCCGGAGGAAGCCCACGCGGACACGGGGAGAACATGCAAACTCCACACAGAAAGGCACTCGCCGGCCACAGGGCTCGAACCTGGACCTTCTTGCTGTGAGGCGACAGCGCTAACCACTACACCACCGTGCCGCCCCTGCAATACATGCTATGTATTTAATTATGTATTTAATCACCACAGTATTTTTCACTCAGACTTAAGTATTCATTTCCGTGTGTAATTTACTTAGTTACTTTTAAAATCAACATCGACAGTGACACACAACGGAGCGACCTGGCAGCCAGAATTCTCTCAAAATCTTCTGCTTTTAACGAAGCAAATCTGGCAGCCATGTTTGTTTACAAATTGTCACAGTCGCTCACTAGCACAGATGTTTTAAGTCTCCGATGTGTCTCTTTTCCAGTTTTTCGAAGTCCGTTGGTATGTTTTTCTCTTGTAAATACGTGTGAAGAATATCTCATGAAGTTTTGGTAGCCCTTCGGGTGTTCAGTGTGTCTTTAGTTTTAGATTTTTCTTTGTTTATTTGGTGCTTAATTATAGAATAGCTAATCCTAGCAGTAGCACTGGATTAGCTTCGTCTTTTCTCTTTCATGGCAGATAAAGAGATAGCTCTGCACGTGCAATTTTGTCATTGGATATTCGCATCAGCTCCGACGTTGTCTTGACAACGTGCAATATTGTAACAGTATTAGACGCTCATTCTCCATTGGGTAGAGTGATGTACAGTGGTATGCAAAAGTTTGGGCACCCCTGGTCAAAATTGCTGTTACTGTGAACAGTTAAGCAAGTTGAAGATGAAATGATCTCCAAAAGGCATAAAGTTAAAGATGACTCATTCCCTTTATATTTTAAGCAAAAACATTTTTTTTTATTTTCGTCTTTTACATTTTCAAAATGACACAAAAGGAAAAGGGCCCGAAGCAAAAGTTTGGACACCCTGCATGGTTAGTACCCAGTAACACCCCCTTTTGGCAAGTATCACAGCTTGTAAACACTTTTTGTAGCCAGCTAATAATCTTTCAGTTCTTACCTGGGGGATTTTCACACATTCGTCCTTGCAAAAGGCTTCCAGTTCTACAAGTTTCTTGGGCTGTCTTGCTTGCACTGCTCTTTTGAGATCTATCCACAGATTTTCAATGATGTTTAGGTCAGGGGACTGTGAGGGCCAGGGCAAAACCTTCAGCTTGTGCCTCTTGAGGTATTCCATTGTAGATTTTGAGGTGTGTTTTGGATCATTGTCTTATTGTAGGACCCGTCCTCTTTTTAACTTCAACTTTTTTACAGATGGTGTGATGTTTGCTTCCAGAGTTTGCCGGTATTTATTCGAATCCGTGCTTCCCTCTACCAGTGAAATGTGCCCTGTGCCACTGGCTGCAACACAACCCCAAAGCATGATCGATCCACACCCATGCTTCAGAGTTGGAGAGGTGTTCTTTTCCTGGAATTTGGCACCCTTTTTTCTCCAAACATACCTTTGCACATTGCGGCCAAAAAGTTCTATTTTGATTTCATCAGTCCACAGGACTTGTTTCCAAAATGCATCAGGCTTATTTAGATGTTCATTTGCAAACTTCAGACGCTGAATTTTGTGGCGCGGACGCAGGAAAGGTTTTCTTCTGATGACTCTCCCATGAAGGTCATATTTGTTCAGGTATCGCTGCATAGTAGAACAGTGCACCACCACTCCAGGGTCTGCTAAATCTTTCTAAAGGTCTTTTGCAGTCAAACAGGGGTTTTTATTTGCCTTTCTAGCAATCCAACCAGCAGTTCTTTCAGAAAGTTTTCTTCATCTTCCAGACCTCACCTTGATCTCCACTGTTTCTGTTCACTGCCATTTCTTAATAACATTACAGTCTGAGGAAACGGCTACCTGAAAACACTTTGCTATGTTCTTGTAGCCTTCTCCTGCTTTGTGAGCATCAATTATTTTATTATTCAGAATGCTAGGGAGTTGCTTAGAGGAGCCCATGGCTGTTGATTTTAGGGACAAGTTTGAGGAGTCAGAGAATTTATACAGCTTTGAAATCTGCATCATCTGACCTTTCCTAATGAAGAATTTGAACAAGCCACAGCTCAATAAGCTGATTAAGGTCTGGAACCTTGGTAAAAGTTACCTGAGAACTCAAATGTATTGGGGTGCCCCAACTTTCGCATGGTGTTCCTTTTCTTTTTTCAGTCTCCAATGTACAAAACAAAAATAATACACAAATCTTGCAGAAAACACTGAAAAGAAACGTGTCATCTTTACCTTTATGCCTTTTGGTGATCAGTTCATCTTCTGCTCACTTAACTATTCACAGTAACAGACATTTTCAGTAAGGGTGCCCAAACTTTTGCATGCCACTGTAATACACATAGGATAAGCAATATGTTAACAATATTACATGCTATCAAACCAAATGAATGAAACCCACTAGAAGGGAATACAGTGCATCCATGGCAAAAATGTCCTGTATGCATAATAATCATTCATATTTAATCAGAGACATATTTTTTCTTTTTCTTTTGTTTTATGGTTTTTCCGCCATTAATCGTAAACCGTTATCTTTGTGCGCAGGTGGAGGCGAAGCTGATAGACAAGCTGGAGAGTCTGATGTCAGAGGGTAAAGGAGACGAGACCTATAAGGAGCTCTTTAACAACATGTGAGAATCTGATTAGTGCTGAATGTCCTCACGTACAGTCATATGGAAATCAATGCACTAAAACTGTTTTCCTGTTGATGCTTTCTGGAGCAGAATCCCGCTGTTTGGTCCGTATCCGAGGTAAGATACTCAGATACTCAACATACTCTCACATAACGTTTTTTATTCTATCCAAAATCACTGGATATGAGAAATCGTGCACTCTGATTGGCTATTCTACTACTAGGATATCAGCTCCAGGGTGGCCGCGGGTCCTTAAAAAGTCTTAAAAAGTCTTAAATTTAATTTTCCTAAAATAAGGCCATTAAAAAGTCTTAAATTGTCTTAAATTTCAAACCCTGTGGTCTTATTTTCAATCTTAAATTTATGGAGATTTTACTCAGTCATATCGTTAAAATGTGGTACATTTTGGATGGGGAAAAAGTTTAATCGTTTTTGATGCTCACAATTATACCGCGCAGGCTCCGAATCCACCGGTTGCTAGACACATGCGTGCTTGACAACCACTCAGTGCCTGATCTGTTGATGGAGGGTAGTCCGAGCCACAATGGGTAAATGTAAATTTAATAACTGGCTGCAAGATGCAAAATACTCGTGGTGGCTGAAAGCTGTACCCAAAGATGCCAACAAGGCATACTGTGTAGCATGCTGTAAGACTTTTAAGTCGGGCACAATGGGGATAAGAGCGGTGGACTCTCATATGAAGACCGCCAAGCACGTTGCTTTTGCTAAAGGCCGTGAGCATCAGCCTCGAATATCCGACTTCAGCGCTGCCACCACTAACGGTCGTGGAGAAAAGGATAGATCTGCGAGATGTAAGAGAATATTGTGTGTGTGTGAGAGAGAGAGAGAGAGAGAGAATATATTCTATTGCGTGCATGTGAGAGAATAGTATTGTTTGTGTGTGGGTATCGTTCCAAGTGTTTTAAGAAGTGCAAGTGAGCATACCTTTCAAGTGAGTGAGCCGAAGTTTCAGGTGTATGTGCATTCACATTGTTTAACTGTTGTTTTCTGCATTGTTGTTTGACCAAAGATGGAATTGAACAATTCTGCTTACAATGTGACTCCCCAAGCAGAGAAAATAATAATAATAAAAAAAAACTGTTGCATTGGATTCTGTGTGTGTGACTTCATTCACATTTTCACATTCTTACATTGGATTCAAACGTTGTGACTACATTCTGATTGTCACATAGTTACAAGGGGGCGGCACGGTGGTGTAGTGGTTAGTGCTGTCGCCTCACAGCAAGAAGGTCCTGGGTTCGAGCCCCGTGGCCGGCGAGGGCCTTTCTGTGTGGAGTTTGCATGTTCTCCCCGTGTCCGCGTGGGTTTCCTCCGGGTGCTCCGGTTTCCCCCACAGTCCAAAGACATGCAGGTTAGGTTAACTGGTGACTCTAAATTGAGCGTAGGTGTGAATGTGAGTGTGAATGGTTGTCTGTGTCTATGTGTCAGCCCTGTGATGACCTGGCAACTTGTCCAGGGTGTACCCCGCCTTTCGCCCGTAGTCAGCTGGGATAGGCTCCAGCTTGCCTGCGACCCTGTAGAACAGGATAAAGCGGCTACAGATAATGAGATGAGATGATGGAGACTATAGATCAACAGCGCTTTTAGAGTCTTTGAACAATTTCTTAATCAGATCGTGAGTCTAACATTTCAGCATCTTGGTTTTGAGCCACTCCAGTGTAGATCCAGTGTAGCTTTGGCAGTTTGCTTCAGTGTTGTAGTTGAGTCACTAAACCTCGAGTCCGACTCCAGTCCGAGTCCCCAGGGTTCAAGTCCGAGTCAAGTCCAAGTCATAAAAAAAAAATTTAGAGTCAAGTTCACTATTGATCCAAGTTGAGTCCGAGAACAATACTCCAACTGCACCATTTGACGGTGGCTGTTTTAGCGCCATTTGCCTGCGACCCTGTAGAACAGGATAAAGCGGCTAGAGATAATGAGATGAGATGAGATGAGATGAGACATATTTACAAGTTTATCCGATCCTTATATTGTGTTCTGAGTGTGTGAATGCCTGTCAAGGAAAAGAAATGAAGTACTTCTACTAGAATAGTGTTTTCTGGTGAATGTTTACAAGAACAATAAGTTACATTAAATTATATAGTTTTTTTTTTCAAAAGAGTACGTTTTTGCGTGACTTTAGATTTGGTCTTAATTTTTTTTGGAACATGTTATGAAAAAGTCTTAAAAAGTCTTAAATTTAACTTGGACAAACCTGTAGACACCCTGCAGCTCATATACCGTGAGTAGAAAAAAACAAAATGGTAGAGCGTGTTGCAGAACCAACCGAGGACGAAATAAAAACTCGACTCAAAAACAACTCCCCCCCCAAAAAAAAAAAAACAGCAAAATATGGAATAAAAGTATTTGATGGGAAGGACATATCTTTTTTATTTTTCAAGAATTATTATTATAGCATTTTTCACAAATTGCTCCTGTCATTTCACCGATTTGTTTACATTCTAAGCGGAAATTATTTTGTCGGACGTTTTGCATAAAGTTTTTATTTATCGAATTTGCTAAAAATAAAAATGCTCTGTTTCTCAAAATCCAGTGACTGTGAATAGAATAAAACAGTTATTCTACTCAATCTCGTCGTACACGGTTTATAGCCAACTTGGTGCTACGCACCTCGTCGGCTATCAGCTCATGTACGACTCAATTTCGTGGAATAACCTAAATATATAACAGATGGCTGCTTAAATAAATAATAACACCTGGTCCATTTTCGTGTCAGAGAATGTAAATCATGAAATGTTCCTGTGAAATGCTTTAAATCGTGTCACGCTGATTTGTTTTGTGGTTTGTGCCGTAGCCTGCTGAAAAAGATTGAGAGAGAAACATGGAGAGAGAGCGGAGTGTCTCATATAGCCACAGTTACACGGCTTATGGAGAGATTACTCGATTACAGGCAATAACATATTGCTCACGTATACGCATACACACACATACAGTCAAGCCGGAAAGTCTGCACACCCCTTTCACCTTCTCCACGTTTTATTACGTTACAGACTTATTCTGCAATGGATTGAGTTCATTTTTTGTCACAAAATTCTACAACCCCGATTCCAAAAAAGTTGGGACAAAGTACAAATTGTAAATAAAAACGGAATGCAATAATTTACAAATCTCAAAAACTGATATTGTATTCACAATAGAACATAGACAACATATCAAATGTCGAAAGTGAGACATTTTGAAATTTCATGCCAAATATTGGCTCATTTGAAATTTCATGACAGCAACACATCTCAAAAAAGTTGGGACGGGGCAATAAGAGGCTGGAAAAGTTAAAGGTACAAAAAAGGAACAGCTGGAGGACCAAATTGCAACTCATTAGGTCAATTGGCAATAGGTCATTAACATGACTGGGTATAAAAAGAGCATCTTGGAGTGTCAGCGGCTCTCAGAAGTAAAGATGGGAAGCGGATCACCAATCCCCCTAATTCTGCACCGACAAATAGTGGAGCAATATCAGAAAGGAGTTCGACAGTGTAAAATTGCAAAGAGTTTGAACATATCATCATCTACAGTGCATAATATCATCAAAAGATTCAGAGAATCTGGAAGAATCTCTGTGCGTAAGGGTCAAGGCCGGAAAACCATACTGGGTGCCCGTGATCTTCGGGCCCTTAGACGGCACTGCATCACATACAGGCATGCTTCTGTATTGGAAATCACAAAATGGGCTCAGGAATATTTCCAGAGAACATTATCTGTGAACACAATTCACCGTGCCATCCGCCGTTGCCAGCTAAAACTCTATAGTTCCAAGAAGAAGCCATATCTAAACGTGATCCAGAAGCGCAGACGTCTTCTCTGGGCCAAGGCTCTTTTAAAATGGACTGTGGCAAAGTGGAAAACTGTTCTGTGGTCAGACGAATCAAAATTTGAAGTTCTTTATGGAAATCAGGGACGCCGTGTCATTCAGACTAAAGAGGAGAAGGATGACCCAAGTTGTTATCAGCACTCAGTTCAGAAGCCTGCATCTCTGATGGTATGGGGTTACATTAGTGCGTGTGGCATGGGCAGCTTACGCATCTGGAAAGACACCATCAATGCTGAAAGGTATATCCAGGTTCTAGAGCAACATATGCTCCCATCCAGACGACGTCTCTTTCAGGGAAGACCTTGCGTTTTCCAACATGACAATGCCAAACCACATACTGCATCAATTACAGCATCATGGCTGCGTAGAAGAAGGGTCCGGGTACTGAACTGGCCAGCCTGCAGTCCAGATCTTTCACCCATAGAAAACATTTGGCGCATCATAAAACCGAAGATACGACAAAAAAGACCGAAGACAGTCGAGCAACTACAATCCTACATTAGACAAGAATGGGTTAACATTCCTATCCCTAAACTTGAGCAACTTGTCTCCTCAGTCCCCAGACGTTTACAGACTGTTGTAAAGAGAAAAGGGGATGTCTCACAGTGGTAAACATGGCCTTGTCCCAACTTTTTTGAGATGTGGTGTTGTCATGAAATTTAAAATCACCTAATTTTTCTCTTTAAATGATACATTTTCTCAGTTTAAACATTTGATATGCCATCTATGTTCTATTCTGAATAAAATATGGAATTTTGAAACTTCCACATCATTGCATTCCGTTTTTATTTACAATTTGTACTTTGTCCCAACTTTTTTGGAATCGGGGCTGTACACAAAATAGCCCATTATGACAAAGTGAAAGCGGGTTTTTAGAAAATATGCTATTTTATTTTACTGACAAAAATAGGTTATTTAGTGGTTATGTATCTGTACACACCCTTAGCCTAATACTTGATTGATGCACCTTTGGCAGCAATTACAGCTTCAAGGCATCTTGAGAAAGAAGCTACGAGCTTGGCACACTTATTTCTGGACATTTTTACCCATTCCTCTTGGCATATCCTTGCAAGCTCCGTCAGGTTGGATGGGGAGCATCGGTACACAGCCATTTTCAGCTCCTTCCACAGATGTTCGATTGGATTCAGGTCTGGGCTCTGGCTGGGCCACTCAAGGACATTCACAGACTTTCTCCAAAGCCACTCCTTTGTTCTCTTGGCTGTGTGCTTTGGGTCGTTGTCATGTTGGAAGGTAAACCTTCACCCCAGTCTGAGGTCCAGAGCGCTCTGGAGCAGGTTTTCTTCAAGGATCTCAGTGTACTTAGCTGCATTCATCTTTCCCTGTATCAGGATTAGTCACCCTGTTCCCACTACTGAAAAACATCCCCACATCATGATGCTGCCACCGCTATGCTTCACTGTAGGGATGGCATTAGCCAGGCGATGAGCGGTGCCTGGTTTCCTCCAGATGTGATGCTTGGTATTCAGGCCAAAAAGTTCAATTTTGGTTTCATCAGATCAGAGATTCTTGTTTCTCATGGTTTGAGAGTCCTCTAGGTACCTTTTGGCAAACTCCAAGCGGGCGGTCATGTGGCTTTTACTAAGGAGTGGCTTCCATCTGGTCACTCTATCATAAAGGGCTGATTTATGGAGTGCTGCCTGGATGGTTGATCTTCTGAAAGGTTCTCCCATCTCCACAAGGATACGCTGGAGCTCTATCAGAGTGACCCTCGGGTTCATGCTCACCTCCCTGGCCAAGGCCCGTCTTCCCTGATCACTCAGTTTGGCCAGGCGGCCAGGTCCAGGAAGATTCTTGGTGGTTCCAGACTTCTTCCATTTATGAATGATGGTGGCCACTGTGCTCTTTGGGACCTGTAAAGCTGCAGCAATTTTTCTGTACCCTTCTCCAGATCTATGCCTTGACACAATCCTGTTTCTGAGGTCTGCAGATAATTCCTTTGGCCCCATGGCTTGGAGTTTGCTCTGACATGCACTGGCAACTGTGGGACCTTATATAGGCAGGTGTTGGCAATCCCCAATCATGTCCAATCAATTGAATTTACCACAAGTGGAGTCCAATTAAGTTGTAGAAACATCTCAAGCAGTATCAGTGGAAACAAAATGCGCCTCAGCTCACTTTTGGGTGTCATATCAAAGAGTGTGTGCACACTTGTGTACGTATGATATTTTACATTTTGATTTTTAATAAATTAGCACAAATGTCTAAAAACCTGCTTTCACTTTGTCATTATGGGCTGTTTTGTGTAGAATTTTGTGACAAAAAATGAACTCAATTTATTGTAGAATAAGTCTGTAACGTAATAAAACGTGAAGAAGGTGAAAGGGGTGTGCAGACTTTCCAGCTTGACTGTATTTTAACACACACAAGCTCATAACCCTCATAAAAAATATTCTGTCAGAGCGTAATCTGTCACAAAGTGTCGGAAATCTGGGTTTATGGAGCCGTTTTGGCAAATAACTCACACCCTGTTTCTTTGTGTTTCAGGGACTGTATGAAGATCGGAGACGTTGATGGGAAAAAGATCGGCTGTACTGTCAATCTGCTGGTAAAAAACAAACAAACAAACAAGCAAAAACATTTCCTGCTTATTAGTCTGGTTGCTCTGTCCGCATGTGACATCATTGCCAGTTTTTTTTTTTTGGTTGATTCAGTTTCATAACACACTCATGATGAGACTTAAACACACATATTCAAACACCCTATGCTTTAGACCTGCTGAGGCCTGTTTTGTATTTATCAACACACCAACTTCTGCTAAACGTAACTTGTTTTGTCCTAAAAAAATATTCTGGCAATGTTCCATCAAATGCTATGTTAAGATCGAATGCTATGCTGTGGGATCATTTACGAAGCACTGATTCCTTCTACTCAATCAGAACTTCTACAAGACGGAGCTGAATAAAGAAGAGATGTATATCCGATACATCCATAAGCTCTACGAGCTCCACCTTAAAGTCCAGAACTACACAGGTATCTCACTAAATTCACTGCCTGACTAATACCTCACCCTTCACTCACATTCTCATTATCTGTAGCCGCTTTATCCTGTTCTACAGGGTCGCAGGCAAGCTGGAGCCTATCCCAGCTGACTACGGGCGAAAGGCGGGGTACACCCTGGACAAGTCGCCAGGTCATCACAGGGCTGACACATAGACACAGACAACCATTCACACTCACATTCACACCTACGGTCAATTTAGAGTCACCAGTTAACCTAACCTGCATGTCTTTGGACTGTGGGGGAAACCGGAGCACCCATAGGAAACCCATGCGGACACGGAGAGAACATGCAAACTCCGCACAGAAAGCCCCTCGCCGGCCACGGGGCTCGAACCCGGACCTTCTTGCTGTGAGGCAACAGCGCTAACTACTACACCACCGTGCCGCCTCGTATGTTTATTTTAATAGTTATTACTCTATTCCTAGCAGCTTAAAACAGAACAGTGAGCCTTGAACATTATTTGGGACATTGGATCACACTCTCTTTGTGATACTGTTATTTTTTATCAACTTATATTTCTATATGTATACTTGTACAGGGCAAATGTTCAAAAATATTCAAATAATGGCTAAATTAGAGAAGCACAGATCTGCATGGTGTGTGTGCGGTTGGTTTCTTAATTTTTAGGTTTTAAGTCATTAAGATGAGTTTACTTTTTTGAACTTTAATTTCAAATGAAAACAGGAAGGAGCAAGACATCACTACAATACCTATATTTAAATAATATTGGATGGTGTTGAGTGCTCTATCAGATATATTTCATTCAGCTAGCATGCTAGCTGAATGGAATATATCTGATATACCATGACAAAAGCCATTATTATTATTATTATTCATACACACTCTCTTCATATCAGCATTCTCAAAGGCCAACGCGAGCTTAACCACGAGTCGGCGACGTCAGCACAGCAGTGAAGTCACCTTCCAGCCAGTGTAACATTCATCAGTAGTGTTAGCAGATGCTAATAAAGCAGTCAAGCCAGTGCTATCTATCGAGAGCAAGTAGCACAGGCTAACGACCAAGAAACTAACCCTGTGTCTGAAATCGCTCCCTACTCACTATATAGGGCACTATATAGCGTGGACGCCATTCTGTAGTGCTGTCCGAAACCTTAGTGAGGATTATTTACAGCCAATATAGTGCACTCAAAGTATCCCACAATGCATCACGAAAAGTAGTGTACAACGATGGTCACTAACCAAAGCAATACATCCCATCATGCATTGTGGTCGCGCTGAAAAAAATCAAATTAAAAATCTCAAATTTGATTTAATAAAAGTCAGCGGCAAAGAAGAACGTATTCAGCCTTGATTTTAAAAAAGAACTGAAAGATGCAGGTACTTTGTATTGATTAATGTGGGAAATGCGCTCAGTATAATATGGATTTATCACAAAAATACATGCATTTATTTTTTCACGGTCCAGTTTCCATCAAATCCTGTGCTCTGATTGGCTGGCGAGCGGGTCCATATCCTACGATACGGACCCCGGTTATGGACCTCTGGCGACTCGCTCGTTCACAACAACAACAACAACAAACATAGTAGCAATTTTTGTCAACATTTATCTTTTTTATAAGATTTATTTATAAGATTTTTATCAAAAATCTTATAAATTTTTGCCAGCATTTCTCAGTATAATAGCATTAATTTTACAGCATGGATAGCGATAACGACAGTGTTCACAGCGAAAGCGAGTTTTACTAGCCTGAGGAAGAAGAAATAAAAGAAAACATTTCAGGAGAAAGCTAAAAACCTGTTACTGTTGCTAACGCCAAGCAAAAACATGGCTGAATCCTGAATGACTCCTATTTGTATAAATAGGGGACTACATAGGCGGCAAAATGTAGTTTTTTTTCCTGCCATTGAAGTGCACTTGTATACCGAGGAGGAAGCAATTTGCATTACAGCCGTGAATGAGGATTCAAAATAGCATTAATTTTACAGCATGGATAGCGATAACGACAGTGTTCACAGCGAAAGCGAGTTTTACTACCCTGAGGAAGAAGAAATAAAAGAAAACATTTCAGGAGAAAGCTAAAAACCTGTAACTTGCTAACGCCAAGCAAAAACATGGCTGAATCCTGAATGACTCATATTTGTATAAATAGGGGACTACATAGGTGGCAAAATGTAGTTTTTTTCCTGCCATGGAAGTGCACTTGTATACCGAGGAGGAAGCCATTTGCATTACAGCCGTGAATGAGGATTCAAAATGGCGGCTCGGCTCGGTTTTCCCTTTCGGGCGCTCTCGTTTTCTGTTAGAATTTGGTAAAGAAAAAAAATATATATTATTTACCAGCTTAAGGTCGGTCCGTATGGTGAAATACCGTGACCTCGGCCTTGAATACTGACCTCGGCCCAGAGAGCCTCGCTCAGTACTTTCAAGACGTCGGTCACGGTATTTCACTATACGGACCGACCTTAAGCTGGTAAATAACATATATGTATTTATTATTTTGAAAACCCACCAGCCAACTGATCTGGCACGTTTTAATTGTGCGATAGTAATGACGTAAATACTGGCGCGACGGAGTAGTGTCCGAAAGTGTTTTTTTTTTTTTTCATTTTACCAATGAGCTCATTATATAGTCCTCTATATAGTAATTCCCTATATAGGGAGAAGGGAGTAGTGAACGAGTGAGCGATTTTGGACACAGGATAAGATTTCTGTCTCCAGACTCTTCTTCCACGCTGCACGCTCGCTACAGTATTTTCCACTCAGACTTAAGTATTTATTTCTCTATGTAATTTACTTACTTACTTTTAAAATCAACATCGACAGCTACACACAACGAAGCAACCTGGCAGCCTGTCGCTAATCCCTTGCAAAATCCTTTGCCCTGTTGCTTTTTTGGTGTCTGGCTAAGTTTTGTCTGAGCTCAAGTCCCAGCTCTAATAGTAACAGTTCGTCACTGCTTGTAAATATGCGTGAAGAAAAATCTGATGAAGTTTTGGTAGCCTTTCGGGTGTTCAACGTGTCTCTCTTTCCCGGTGAACACAGAAATGCTTCTGCGCATTCAAGGCAGAAAACGTTCTCATTGGATATTTGCATCAGCTCCGATGTGTGACGTCATGTTGTCTTGACAACCATGTAACATCGTCAACGCTCATTCTCCATTGGGTAGAGTGATGCAATATACGTCGGATCAGCGATATGCGAACAATATTGCATGCTATCGAACCAAATGAATGAAACCCGCTAGAAGGGAATAGAACACATGTTTTTATTCCATCGAAAAAGTGTCCTGTATGTATAATAATATATTTTTATTCCATAATTGTCATGTTGTGTAAGGAATAACCCACTATGCTGTGATAAACAGTAAGGCTGAGGAAGGGGGGAGGTGGGACGTGGATCTTGTGATACAAGTTGCTCAGTGAGACTCGATCAGCATATATTTGAAAATGAGTTCACTTTCACAGACTCCCACTTAAGGCCAGGGGCTAAGAGAGGTGGGCCACCCGCCTCTGATTAGAGAGCGTTAACCAAACAGTGACTCGATGTCAATGTCGGCCTTACAAAATTTCAGATGATTTTAACCAGTAGATGGCGTTTTGAGCCGCTTTCAACGCATAAAGTACTGATTTTTTTATATATATATAAAAACGGTCATTTTGTGAATATGAATACCAGCATTGATGTGTTTCATCGCAGTACCATCATATCATTTAGTTTACACCTCAAATATATATTTATGTGTCCAGTACCGCTTTAGATTATTGTTTATTAGATTATGTGGAACATCCATCGTACATAAGTCCCTGTGAATGAGCTGTTACTATAGAAACGATAACATATTGGACCTATCGTTCATACTACTGTCCGAGCCGTGTGGTTATACTAAAATAACATGCACCTACGACACTGTGGGACTAAATTATTCAGTTCATACATTATATATACTGTACATTTGTATTTTATTCTCCTCTGTTATATCCTGTAATATTATATTGTTGGATCGTGTTTCATACGAGGAAACTATTTTTTTTTCCGTTTTAATTTATTTTTGTAATTGTGTGGGCGGCACGGTGGTGTAGTGGTTAGCGCTGTCGCCTCACAATAAGAAGGTCTGGGTTTGAGCCCCGGGGCCGGCGAGGGCCTTTCTGTGCGGAGTTTGCATGTTGTCCGCGTGGGTTTCCTCCGGGTGCTCCGGTTTCCCCCACAGTCCAAAGACATGCAGGTTCGGTTAACTGGTGGCTCTAAATTGACCGTAGGTGTGAATGTGAGTGTGAATGGTTGTCTGTGTCTATCACTACGTTCACACTGCAAGGCTTAATGCTCAATTCCGATTTTTTTGTGAAATCCGATTTTTTTGTGAGGTCGTTCACATTAACAAATATATGCGACTTGTATGTGATCCTCAGTATGAACGAAAAGCGACCTAAAAGTGTTCCGCATGCGCATTGCAGGATACGACGACGTCACACGCAGTGAGCATGGCCAGTGTTTACGGAAGTAACCTAAAGTTTCCTGTGTATGACAGTAGCCAGCATGGAGTACCTGGCGATGATGCAGTTGTTGTTGCGACGGAGCCAGAACATGCACAATAGCCTGATGTTAAGGAGGAGGTTGAGAAGGAAGAGGGCAAGGGTTTTGGCTCAGGCGTTCTGCGGGGTAGTGACTGCAACCTCCGTTCAAAGGAACATCAAAGCCATGTTGTTGTAACTTTTTCTGGGAGACCCGCTGCCTACTTCAGCGCAGAATAGTGACGTTTGTGGCTTGTTGATGACGTGTAAGTCGGATGAATGCGACCTAGCGGTTCAGACTGAAGTCGCATATGAAAAGATCGGATAGGAATTGGAATTAGGACCACATATCCAAACGGCCTGGGTCGGATTTGAAAAAATCGGATCTGTGTCGTTCATATTGTCAATAAAAGATCGGATACAGGTCACATATGGGTGAAAAAATCGGATTTGAGTCACTTCAGCCTGCAGTGTGAACGTAGTGCTAGTGTCAGCCCTGTGATGACCTGGCGACTTGTCTAGGGTGTACCCCGCCTTTCGCCCGTAGTCAGCTGGGATAGGCTCCTGTGACCCTGTAGAACAGGATAAAGCGGCTAGAGATAATGAGATGAGATTTTATTGTGCATTTTATTCCCTTTCCCTTTGGTAAAGTTGCTTTGACAGAATTTTCATTGTCAAATCATTGTTAAATCTCTATATGTTTGTGTGCATTTGTGTATTTGCGTGTGTGTTTGTGTGTATCAGAGGCAGCGTACACTCTGCTGCTGTATGATGAGCTGCTGGAGTGGACAGAGAGGCCTCTGAGGGAGTTCCTCACCTACCCCATGCAGAGCGAGTGGCAGAGGAAAGAGTGTTTACACCTCAGCATCATCCATAACTTCGACAGGGGGAAGGTCAGCGCTCTCTCTCTCTCTCTCTCGTCTCTAGCTCCTTTTACACAACCAGTGCTCTTTTCAATGCTGTGTGTTATATGCTGACACCTTGTGGTTCAGTTTTAGCCAGGCATTTAGGTATGAATGTGTGTGTGTGTGTGTGTACACGTGTACTGTATGTGTGTGTATGGTGCCTGGCAAGAACTGGCCCAACATCCAGGGTATATTCCCCCCCTAATGCACAGTGTTCCAGGGATCGACACTGGATTCATAATGGCTCTGACCCAGATGAAGCACTGACTGAGTGAATGAATTAATGAACGAATATATAAACTCATTATATTTAACAGTTATTCCACAAAATCGAGTCGTACATGAGCTGAGAGCCATAAGCCATGTACGACGAGATTGAGTGGAATAACTGCTTTATTCTATCCACATTCGCTGGATTTTGAGAAACAGAGCATTTTTATTTTTTGTAAATTTGAGAAATAGAAACTTGATACAAAATGTCCGACAAAATAATTTCTGCTTAGAATGTAAACAAACCGGCGAAATGACAGTAGCAGTTTGTGAAAAATGCGATAATAATAATAATTCTTGAAAAATAAAAAAAGATACATCATACATGTCAACCTTTGGTCAATCAAACCTGTATAACCAACCTCCAAAATCCGTATTCCCCTTATAAAATCCATATAAGATGCAAATTAAAATAATTTACCTAAAATTTGAATGATAATTAGCAATATATATCCCAGTTACTTTTTATTCAATATTAATAACAATAAACCTTCAGAATGAATACAAAGTATGTTTCCAGTCTCACCTGTGAAAGGTAATCCCATGTGATCTCGTTTGGACGGTAAACCTGTTGGTACAGTTAAACGCAGCACATGAATGAGACATCTTTATTCTCGGCTACTGTATACCAGAGACGGCTGAAGAATCTCCACTTTGCCACATCCAATATGGCGGCGAGGATGACGTATGATTCTACGCAGAAGGCGGTTGGTGGGATTCTCGCAATGCGGTGTGCGCATGATCAAAAGTGGAACGAAGTCTCGCTACCACAAGATAACGCGCAATTTCATAAGACTCTTTACTGGCTGTCTGTGGTGTTTAGTACGTTTATCATCGTGGGAATTGATTATAGCTCTAAATAAATATTGAAGTTTTTTTTAAAGAATCCGTATAACTTTATTTATACGCCCGTATACTACGTTTATTGAATCAAATCCGTATAAAATACGGACATTCCGTATAGGTTGACATGTATGATACATTCTTACCATCAAATACTTTTATTCCATATTTTGTTGCTTGTTTGTATTTTTTGGGGTTTTGTTTTCGAGTCGAGTTTTTATTTCGTCCTCGGTTGGTTAAGTAACACGTTCCGCCATTTTGTTCCTCTTCTTCTTCTTTAGGGTTTTTTTGGCAGTTGGCAAACCAACCTAAAGGTGCATTACTGCCACCGACTGGGCTGGAGTGTGGAACAGGAGACACTGGGTGGAGTGGGCTATATTCTTTTAGCCTTTTCTGTTTCTTTTAAATACTTGATAACAAAGTGATATATCTGACTTGAAGTTCTCCGCCATTTTGTTTTTCTCTACTCACGGTATACGAGCTGATATCCTAGTAGTCGAGTAGCCAATCAGAGCGTGCGATTGCTCACATCCAGTTTATGTGGATAGAATAAGTTTATACAGTGGTGCTTGAAAGTTTGTGAACCCTTTAGAGTTTTCTATATTTCTGCATCAATATGACCTAAAACATCATCAGATTTTCACACAAGTCCTAAAAGTAGATAAAGAGAACCCAGTTAAACAAATGAGACAAAAATATTATACTTGGTCCTTTATTTATTGAGGAAAATGATCCAATATTACATATCTGTGAGTGGCAAAAGTATGTGAACCTCTAGGATTAGTAGTTAATTTGAAGGTGAAATTAGAGTCAGGTGTTTTCAATCAATGGGACGACAATCAGGTGTGAGTGGGCACCCTGTTTTATTTAAAGAACAGGGATCTATCAAAGTCTGATCTTCACAACACATGTTTGTGGAAGTGTATCATGGCACGAACAAAGGAGATTTCTGAGGACCTCAGAAAAAGCGTTGTTGATGCTCATCAGCCTGGAAAAGGTTACAAAACCATCTCTAAAGAGTTTGGACTCCACCAATCCACAGTCAGACAGATTGTGTACAAATGGAAGAAATTCAAGACCATTGTTACCCTCCCCAGGAGTGGTCGACCAACAAAGATCACTCCAAGAGCAAGGCGTGTAATAGTCGGTGAGGTCACAAAGGACCCCGGGGTAACTTCTAAGCAACTGAAGGCCTCTCTCATATTGGCTAATATTTATCCCATCTGTGAAACATGGTGGTGGTAGTATCATAGTTTGGGCCTGTTTTGCTGCATCTGGGCCAGGATGGCTTTCCATAATTGATGGAACAATGAATTCTGAATTATACCAGCGAATTCTAAAGGAAAATGTCAGGACATCTGTCCATGAACTGAATCTCAAGAGAAGGTGGATCATGCAGCAAGACAACGACCCTAAGCACACAAGTCGTTCTACCAAAGAATGGTTAAAGAAGAATAAAGTTAATGTTTTGGAATGGCCAAGTCAAAGTCCTGACCTTAATCCAATGGAAATGTTGTGGAAGAACCTGAAGCGAGCAGTTCATGTGAGGAAACCCACCAACATCCCAGAGTTGAAGCTGTTCTGTACGGAGGAACGGGCTAAAATTCCTCCAAGCCAGTGTGCAGGACTGATCAACAGTTACCGCAAACGTTTAGTTGCAGTTATTGCTGCACAAGGGGGTCACACCAGATACTGAAAGCAAAGGTTCACATACTTTTGCCACTCACAGATATGTAATATTGGATCATTTTCCTCAATAAATGACCAAGTATTATAATTTTGTCTCATTTGTTTAACTGGATTCTCTTTATCTACTTTCCGGACTTGTGTGAAAATCTGATGATGTTTTAGGTCATATTTAGGCAAAAATATAGAAAATTCTAAAGGGTTCACAAACTTTCAAGCACCACTATGTATCGTCATCTCATAATGATGCAGTTTTGCCTTGAATGTTGACTGATGAGCTGTTATGACTTGCAGTGTTGGGAGAACTGTATCATCCTTTGCCGAGAACTGGCCAATCAGTATGAGGCTTACTACGACTACAGGAACCTGAGCAAAATGAGAGTGAGTGAATGATTTTTATTTATTTTTTCAGCTTTCCGAGAGTAAATTCATCCTTTCCCAGGCAGCATATTTGTTCTCTTGTATTTTTAAATGCACCTAATTGTGCAGTACATCTGTGATTGGAACTCATGCTTTCCTTTCTTCATTATTCTCCTTCTGTTCATTTGCATTATGAATATTTATCTCTCATTATTCAGGATGCATCAGTGTTCTAATGAGCCGTGGTGTATTTATTCATTTCTATACAGCATGTATATTATGATGCTTGACAAAAATCCTGGCAAATCCTCATTTAAATGCGAGTTTATACTTGTGTGCCTTTTTTTTTTTTTCCCAGCTGATGGAGGCTTCTCTCTACGATAAGATAATGAATCAACAGAGGCTCGAACCGGAGTTCTTTAGAATTGGGTTCTATGGGAAAAAGTTCCCCTTCTTCTTACGGGTAAATATTAGCATAAGCAGCCTTATAGACCGAAACGCTTGCCTGTTCACTGTTGCAGCCATGTGTATCCTTGCACTTGTGTATAACGGCTGTGTACATATTTAGCAGTTTCATATTCAACCCACTAGGTGGCGCATTTCACCAAGCAGTGAGCCTTAGGTCCAAACTTAAACCTCATGGAGAGGATGTGTTAATCATTGCTTTAGTGAGAGCCTTAGTGAGTCAGACCTCTCATTTTCATTTGTGTGTGTGTGTTGTGCAGAATAAAGAGTTTGTGTGTCGGGGGAATGATTACGAGCGGTTGGAGGCGTTTCAGCAGAGGATGCTGAGCGAGTTTCCTCACGCCATCGCCATGCAGCACGCCAACCAACCCGACCAGACCATACTGCAAGCCGAGGCACAGTGTATCCTCCACAAACTCACACTCACACGTACACACAGTGGCCACTTTATTAGCACAACGTGTGCCCCTGCTCGTTCACGCAATTATCCAATCAGCCAATCATGCGGCAGCAACGCAGCGCATGAAATCATGCAGGTTCAGACCAATGTTCACATCCAACATCAGAATGGGGAAAAATATCATCTCCATGACTTTAATGACTGTGGTGTGATTATTGGAGCCAGACATGCTGGATTGAGAATCCTGGGATTTTCACACCGTTCGTAGAGTTTACACAGAATGGTGCGAAAAACAAAAAACATCCAGTGAGCAACAATCCACAGACGGAACCAGCTTGTTGATGAGAAAGGACGGGAGAACGGCCAGACTGGTTCGAACTGGAATTAAAGCTATCGTAGCTCAAATAGCTCTTTGCAACTGTGATGAATGAGCTAAAAGCATCTCAGAATGTACAGCATGCCAAACCATGAGGCAGCTGGCCTACAGCAGCTTAAGACCACATCAGGTTCCACTTCAGTTCACTGAAACTGACCAGCTGAGGATTGGAAAAAAAGATCAGGTGACGTTTTTCTTATCTTCAGCTGTCCACTTCTGGTGAGCTGGTGTCCAGTGTAGCCTCAGATCGCTGTTGTTGGGGGATGAGGGTGGAACCTGATGTGGTTATGATCACACGCGTGTGTGTGTGTGTGTGTGTGTGTGTGTAATGTTCCTTAAATGACTCTGGTTCAGACCTGCAGATCTACGCAGTCACTCCTGTCCCAGAGAATCAGGATGTGCTGCAGAGAGACGGAGTGCCCAGTAACATCAAGAGCTTCTACAAAGTCAACCATATCTGGAGGTTCCGCTATGACCGACCCTTCCACAAGGGGACTAAAGATAAAGAGAATGAGTTCAAGGTGGGGTACACACACACACACACACACACACACACAGAGACAGAGACAGACAAAAACAAATATACAAATACACGCACATCCTCTCACACACACACACAAACCAATACACAAATGCATGCACATACACACACGTACGCACGCACACACACATGCACACCATAACACACACAAATATACAAATACACATACACACAGAGAGAGAAACAAATATACAAATACACATACACACAAAGACAGAGAGAAACAAATATACAAATACACGCACATCCTCACACACACACACACACACACACACACACACACATACACAAATGCATGCACATGCACACACACACACACAAACAAATATACAAATACACATACTTAGACACACACACACACAAACACACAAATGCATGCACATACACACATGTACGCACGCATACACATATGCACACCACAACACACACACACCCAAAGAGAGAGAGAGAAACAAATATACAAATACACGCACATCCTCACACACACACACACACACACACACACACACACACACGCACACAAACCAGTACACAAGTGCATGCACATGCACACACATGCATGCACACCATAACACACACACACAAACCAGTACACAAATACACACACACACACACACACAGAAACAAATATACAAATACACGCACATCCTCACACACACACACACACACACAAACCAATACACAAATGCATGCACATGCACACACGAACGCACACACATGCATGCACACCACAACACACACACACACACACAGAAACAAATATACAAATACACATACACACACGAACCAATACACAAATGCCTGCACATACACACATGTACGCACGCATACACATATGCACACCACAACACACACACACACAAATATACAAATACACACACATACTCAAGCGCGCACACACACCAATACACAAATACATGCACATACACACACGTACGCATGCACGCACACACACACACACACACACACACACACACACACACACACACACACACACACACACACAATAAACACTCTGTTACACGTACAGAGAACATAGACACAAGCACACACACACACACACACACACACACACTGATGTACAAATGAAGATAAAGAGCCATCTTTTTACCACTGAAATAAAGCACTGGATGTAAATCTCCTCCACACTCTGTCTGCTCTAAGTGATTACTGAGATTATTTATTTATTTAGAGTGTGTGTGTGTGTGTGTGTATAGAGTCTGTGGGTGGAGAGGACCACACTGAGTCTGGCGCAGAGTCTCCCAGGCATATCTCGCTGGTTCGAGGTGGAGAAACGGGAGCTGGTGAGAGGCCAAAACCTTCTGAACTCTTTCTTTTTGCTTTTCATCTAAAAATCTGGGAGAAATAAATTCCACAGGTTCTTTATAACATCATAAAGTTTGGATTTTTTTGGCCACATATTAAATAAAAACAGCATTTTCGAGATAATCTTCATCTTTTGCATCTGTAACATACAAACAAATTTCAGCATGGTTCCCTGTACTGAGAAATAAACAGAAAGCCCACTCAAAATTCATTTACAATAAAAATAAAGTTAGCATTTGATGTAAAACTACAGTATTCACCCCCGAGAACGTTGTCCTGTTTAGTCGGGTTGCAAACTGGACCTGAAATGGATTTAATTGAGATTTTTACCATTTGATTTACACGCTGTCTAAAATTTGTCGAATAGATTAATTAGACCAAAAAAGCCGACATTTGTTATTTGTGTAAGTATTCACTCCCCTGGGCCAATGCCTGGTAGATCCTCCTTTGGCTTTCATTACAGCTGAGACATGTCTCTGTCAGCTTTGCATGTCTGGATCCTGATATTTTTGTTCACTCGTCTTGAAAAAAAACCACTCAAAAAGTGTCCAATATGATGGAGACTGGGCAGCACAGTGGTGTAGTGGTTAGCACTGTCGCCTCACAGCAAGAAGGTCTGGGTTCGAGCCCCGTGGCTGGCGAGGGCCTTTCTGTGCGGAGTTTGCATGTTCTCCCTGTGTCCGCGTGGGTTTCCTCCGGGTGCTCCGGTTTCCCCCACAGTCCAAAGACATGCAGGTTAGGTTAACTGGTGACTCTAAATTGACCGTAGGTGTGAATGTGAGTGTGAATGGTTGTCTGTGTCTGTGTGTCAGCCCTGTGATGACCTGGCGACTTGTCCAGGGTGTACCCCGCCTTTCGCCCGTAGTCAGCTGGGATAGGCTCCAGCTTGCCTGCGACCCTGTAGAACAGGATAAAGTGGCTACAGATAATGAGATGAGATGATGGAGACTATAGATCAACAGCGCTTTTAGAGTCTTTGAACAATTTCTTAATCAGATCGTGAGTCTAACATTTCAGCATCTTGGTTTTGAGCCACTCCAGTGTAGATCCAGTGTAGCTTTGGCAGTTTGCTTCAGTGTTGTAGTTGAGTCACTAAGCCTCGAGTCCGACTCCAGTCCGAGTCCCCAGGGTTCAAGTCCGAGTCAAGCCCAAGTCATAAAAAAAAATTTAGAGTCAAGTTCACTATTGATCCAAGTTGAGTCCGAGAACAATACTCCAACTGCATCATTTGACGGTGGCTGTTTTAGCGCCATTAACATTAGTTTGTTCCTGAACATGACGTATGAACAGGTGAGTGTGCGTTCTGTCCTGGAACCTTCTTGCTGTGAGCCGACCGTGCTAACCACTACACCACCGTGCCGCCAGCCCCCCCCCAAAAAAAAGAAGGTGGTGTAGTGGTTAGCACTGTCGCCTCACAGCAAGAAGGTTCCAGGTTCGAACCCAGCGGCTGGCGAGGGCCTTTCTGTGTGGAGTTTGCATGTTCTCCCCGTGTCTGCGTGGGTTTCCTACGGGTGCTCCGGTTTCCCCCACAATCCAAAGACATGCAGTTAGGCTGACGTGGGGCGGCCTTGGGCTGAGGTGCCCTTGAGCAAGGTACCTGACCCCTGACTGCTCCCCGGGTGCTCTAGTGTGGCTGCCCACTGCTCTGGGTGTGTGTGCGTGTGTTCACTGCTTCAGATGGGTTAAATGCAGAGGATGAATTTCACTGTGCTTGAAGTGTGCATGTGACAAATAAAGGTTTCTTCTTCTTCTGTCAGGGAATGTGAAGTATTCTGTCAGAGATGGTTGGGAGACAGATGTAAGTGCAGAAGGTGTGTTTATTAATACATGTAAAGACAGAAACAATCCATAATGGCAGGCAAAATCGTAAAACAGTGAAACAGGCAATAGGTCGAGCGAAGCACAAACAGGCTATCATAGACTCGGCAGAATCAAAAACGAGAAACAGGAAATTACGTAGAGATCAGGAAACCAAATGAGGAAATAAGGCTCAGTAATGTGTCAGCAACGCAACTCAATACTTCGCAAAGTAAGTGTGTTTTCAGAGTTTTTATATAGGTGCGCTGATTGTGCCTTAATCCTGTGCAGGCATGAGTTGTTTACGGCGCGCGTGAGAGTCCGCTTGGCATGCGCGCTGTCCGGAGCGCCCGAGAGTCTATCTGATGCACGCTCCCAGGCGCAGGTGTGACACTCTTGCATGAAATTAGTATAAAAAATTTATGTAGATATAAATACAACCCCGATTCCAAAAAAGTTGGGACAAAGTACAAATTGTAAATAAAAACGGAATGCAATGATGTGGAAGTTTCAAAATTCCATATTTTATTCAGAATAGAACATAAATGACATATCAAATGTTTAAAATGAGAAAATGTATCATTTAAAGAGAAAAATTAGGTGATTTTAAATTTCATGACAACAACACATCTCAAAAAAGTTGGGACAAGGCCATGTTTACCACTGTGAGACATCCCCTTTTCTCTTTACAACAGTCTGTAAACGTCTGGGGACTGAGGAGACAAGTTGCTCAAGTTTAGGGATAGGAATGTTAACCCATTCTTGTCTAATGTAGGATTCTAGTTGCTCAACTGTCTTAGGTCTTTTTTGTCGTATCGTCCGTTTTATGATGCGCCAAATGTTTTCTATGGGTGAAAGATCTGGACTGCAGGCTGGCCAGTTCAGTACCCGGACCCTTCTTCTACGCAGCCATGATGCTGTAATTGATGCAGTATGTGGTTTGGCATTGTCATGTTGGAAAATGCAAGGTCTTCCCTGGAAGAGACATCGTCTGAATGGGAGCACATGTTGCTCTAGAACCTGGATATACCGTTCAGCATTGATGGTGTCTTTCCAGATGTGTAAGCTGCCCATGCCACACGCACTAATGCAACCCCATACCATCAGAGATGCAGGCTTCTGAACTGAGCGCTGATAACAACTTGGGTCGTCCTCCTCCTCTTTAGTCCGAATGACACGGCGTCCCTGATTTCCATAAAGAACTTCAAATTTTGATTCGTCTGACCACAGAACAGTTTTCCACTTTGCCACAGTCCATTTTAAATGAGCCTTGGTCCAGAGAAGACGTCTGCGCTTCTGGATCATGTTTAGATACGGCTTCTTCTTTGAACTATAGAGTTTTAGCTGGCAACGGCGGATGGCACGGTGAATTGTGTTCACAGATAATGTTCTCTGGAAATATTCCTGAGCCCATTTTGTGATTTCCAATACAGAAGCATGCCTGTATGTGATGCAGTGCCGTCTAAGGGCCCGAAGATCACGGGCACCCAGTATGGTTTTCCGGCCTTGACCCTTACGCACAGAGATTCTTCCAGATTCTCTGAATTTTTTGATGATATTATGCACTGTAGATGATGATATGTTCAAACTCTTTGCAATTTTACACTGTCGAACTCCTTTCTGATATTGCTCCACTATTTGTCGGCGCAGAATTAGGGGGATTGGTGATCCTCTTCCCATCTTTACTTCTGAGAGCCGCTGCCACTCCAAGATGCTCTTTTTATACCCAGTCATGTTAATGACCTATTGCCAATTGACCTAATGAGTTGCAATTTGGTCCTCCAGCTGTTCCTTTTTTGTACCTTTAATTTATCCAGCCTCTTATTGCCCCTGTCCCAACTTTTTTGAGATGTGTTGCTGTCATGAAATTTCACATGAGCCAATATTTGGCATGACATTTCAAAATGTCTCATTTTCGACATTTGATATGTTGTCTATGTTCTATTGTGAATACAATATCAGTTTTTGAGATTTGTAAATTATTGCATTCCGTTTTTATTTACAATTTGTACTTTGTCCCAACTTTTTTGGAATTGGGGTTGTATCTTAGGCCAAATTATTATGGCATGTTACAAAAAATAAAGAAAAAATCCAAGTCCTCGTCTCCAATTTACGAGTCTGAGTGCAGTTAATGCACAAGTCCGAGTCATCAGTGCTCAAGTCCAAGTTGAGTCACAAGTCCTTAAAATTAGGGCATGAGTCCTGGACTCAAGTACTACAAGCTTGGTTTTATTACAGTCGTTTTCCTGTTGGAACGTAAACCTTCATCCCAGTTGATATTCTCCTGCACACTAGAACAGGATTTCCTCTAGAAAGCTTTGACCTTATGGTAAGAGAAGCAGCTTTGGGTCACTGGTTCGATTCCTTGGACCAGCAGGAATGACTGAAGTGCCCTTGAGCAAGGCATCTAACCCCTAACTGCTCCCCAGGCTGCTCTGGGTATGCTGTACACCACCCTGGATAAGAGTGTCTGGTAAATGCCTGTAATGTAATGTAATGTCACTTGTATTTGAGTCGACCTGCCTTCCTTCAATCTTGTTGTAACAGTTCAACATGTGGGAAAGTTAAAAAGGGGTGAATATTTATGGAAGATACTGTACTGCTATATCAAACTCTATATTCTATGGAGGAGAGAGACTTGAGGAAACTTGTGAGCTTACCAATGTGGTTTTTATGTAAATTTCCAACACTAAAAAGTATTAAATTCCAGATTTTTTACGCTTTCTTTTTGGAGATATTATTTGTGGTAGTAACGCAACTACCACATTTCATAATTACCAATTACCACATTCACTGTGATGATGCATTACCACATTGCCACAGGAATGCAATTTGTGGTAGTAATGCAACATTCCGGCCATGGGAGAAGCCTTGGGTCCAAAGGGTCGCCGGTTTGATTCCCAGCATCAGCAGGAAAAATGTGATGGGAGTTGAGTGAATGAACAGTACTTTCCCATCCCTCTGTATCATAGCTTGAGCAAGGCACCGAATCCCCACCTGCTCCCTGGGTGCTGTAGCATACAGTGGCATTAAAAAGTTTGGGCACCCTTACTGAAAATGTCTGTTACTGTGAATAGTTAAGTGAGCAGAAGATGAACTGATCACCAAAAGGCATAAAGACGACACATTTCTTTTTAGCATTTTCTGCAAGGTTTGTGTATTATTTTTGTTTTGTACAATTGGAGAGTGAAAAAAGAAAAGGAACACCATGCGAAAGTTTGGGCACCCCAATACATTTGAGCTCTCACGTAACTTTTACCAAGGTTCCAGACCTTAATTAGGTTATTGAGCTGTGGCTTGATCAAATTCTTCATTAGGAAAGGTCAGATGATGCAGATTTCAAAGCTGTATAAATTCTCTGACTCCTCAAACTTGTCCCTAAAATCAACAGCCATGGGCTCCTCTAAGCAACTCCCTCGCATTCTGAATAATAAAATAATTGATGCTCACAAAACAGGAGAAGGCTACAAGAACTTAGCAAAGTGTTTTCAGGTAGCTGTTTCCTCAGACTGTAATGTTATTAAGAAATGGCAGTAAACAGAAACAGTGGAGATCAAGGTGAGGTCTGGAAGATGAAGAAAACTTTCTGAAAGAACTGCTCGTTGGATTGCTAGAAAGGCAAATAAAACCCCCTGTTTGACTGCAAAAGACCTTCAGAAAGATTTAGCAGACCCTGGAGTGGTGGTGCGCTGTTCTACTATGCAGCGACACCTGAACAAATATGACCTTCATGGGAGAGTCATCAGAAGAAAACCGTTCCTGTGTCCTAGCCACAAAATTCAGCGTCTGAAGTTTGCAAATGAACATCTAAATAAGCCTGATGCATTTTGGAAACAAGTCCTGTGGACTGATGAAATCAAAATAGAACTTTTTGGCCACAATGTGCAAAGGTATGTTTGGAGAAAAAAGGGTGCCAAATTCCAGGAAAAGAACGCCTCTCCAACTCTGAAGCATGGGTGTGGATCGATCATGCTTTGGGGTTGTGTTGCAGCCAGTGGCACAGGGCACATTTCATTGGTCGAGGGAAGCATGGATTCGAATAAATACCAGCAAACTCTGGAAGCAAACATCACACCATCTGTAAAAAAGTTGAAGCTAAAAAGAGGACGGGTCCTACAATAAGACGATGATCCAAAACACACCTCAAAATCTACAATGGAATAGCTCAAGAGGCACAAGCTGAAGGTTTTGCCCTGGCCCTCACAGTCCCCTGACCTAAACATCATTGAAAATCTGTGGATAGATCTCAAAAGAGCAGTGCAAGCAAGACAGCCCAAGAAACTTGTAGAACTGGAAGCCTTTTGCAAGGACGAATGTGTGAAAATCCCCCAGGTAAGAACTGAAAGATTATTAGCTGGCTACAAAAAGTGTTTACAAGCTGTGATACTTGCCAAGGGGGTGTTACTAAGTACTAACCATGCAGGGTACCCAAACTTTTGCTTTGGGCCCTTTTCCTCTTTTGCCATTTTGAAAATGTAAAAGATGAAAATAAAAAATTGCTTTTGCTTAAAACATAAAGGGAATGAGTCATCTTTAACTTTTTGGAGATCATTTCATCTGCAACTTGCTTAACTGTTCACAGTAACAGCAATTTTGACCAGGGGTGCTCAAACTTTTGCATACCACTGTACATCACTCTACCCAATGGAGAATTTGCGTGCAATACTGTTACTATATTGCACGTTGTCAAGACAACGTCGGAGCTGATGCGAATATCCAATGACAAAATTGCATTGTGACAAATGTAGCCGCCCAGTGCTCTGAGTGTGTGTGTATGTGCTCATTGCTCACTTGTGTGTGCATGTGTGTGTTCACTGCTTCAGATTGGTTAAAAGCAGAGGAGGAATTTTGCTGTGCTTGTGTACGTGTGACAAATAAAGCCGCCTTCTTCTTTCAAAAGAATTACACTACTCGTCACAAGTAACCAAACTAAAATAGCCGATCTAAAAAGCCGTCCCATTTTTGTAAGGATGAATTAAACAAATTAGAAATATGTTTGACTCAAGAACTCTTGTGACACGTCATTTCCTAGAACAGTTTCAAATCATCTGCCCCATCATCTGTCCTCACCCTAAGTTCACTCAAGCAAGCAAGCAAGCTTTCTGCAACAAGCAACATTTGAATTTGAATCTCAATTCCATGCAAATAACGTACAACATGGTAAATCCAAATGATTGGCTTGAATGAGCCCTTGGATCAGTCCTATGTAGTTCCCGAATCACACCTTTAGTTTATTCTAAAAGTTATGGTGTACTGTTTGATGTGCATCTCATCTCATTATCTCTAGCCGCTTTATCCTGTCCTACAGGGTCGCAGGCAAGCTGGAGCCTATCCCAGCTGACTACGGGCGAAAGGCGGGGTACACCCTGGACAAGTCGGCAGGTCATCGCAGGGCTGACACATAGACACAGACAACCATTCACACTCACATTCACACCTACGGTCAATTTAGAGTCACCAGTTAACCTAACCTGCATGTCTTTGGACTGTGGGGGAAACCGGAGCACCCGGAGGAAACCCACGCGAACACGGGGAGAACATGCAAACTCCATACAGAAAGGCTCTCGCCGGCCACAGGGCTCGAACCCGGACCTTCTTGCTGTGAGGCGACAGCGCTAACCACGACACCACCGTGCCACCGTTTGATGTACATACATTGAATAAAAAAATATTTGCTAATCTTCCATTGAAACTAGTATAAAGCCTAGCATGTAACATGTAATTCAAACAACCCTAATTCACACTGGTCCTGTTCACACCTGGCATTAAAGGGCATATTCTGGACCAATTTCATTTTTTTTATATGAAAGTATGTCCCTTTACACACTCATCCAGAAGGGTAATTTTGCACAAGGCCATCTGTCTACAGCAGAAAAAAATAAAATAACCAAACACGTCTGGAAAAATCCCAAGGGAGTCTGGAGCCAGATTCGTGACGTTACCTGCGGAAGCGCCAGCAGGCTGCGCGAGCTTTACACGGTTTCAGTGCACAGCCTGTGTAGACCAAGCGCTCCCATTTCTCTCTCATTGTCCGGTCTTTTGGAAAACGATGAGTACTAATCCCATCAAGATTGGTGTTGCTACACCCTCCTACGATACATCTGTTAACCATTTTAATAATTACGCGATAACGTTGAAGAAATTTGCAGAAAACCACCAGGTCGTTTTCTCATAAACAAACCAGCGCTGACGTAGGATTCAGAGGGAGGCGTCCCGCACGTGACGTCACGAAAATCAATGTTTGCCGGGAAATCCAAATGGCAGGTTTTTTCAGAGGCGGACCAATTCGCCTCAAATGGCTTGATTTCAACTGAATTTTTCTGGTATTGCGCAAGGTAAAAAAAATTGCAGAGAATGCAGAATGTTACAGATATTTGACCAAAGTTTAATATAAAATAGGAGAATTACATTGATCTTGCTCCTGAATTTACCCGTGATATGCACTTTAACATGCGTACCTGGGTGATCAGGTCACAAGTGGTCAGCTCTGTGTACAGACCACAGTCGGAGGTGGTCTGGGCTGCATATGGACACATTCTTTTAGCAGTGTTTACATGAATGTGTCCTGGGCCACATGGCAGGACCACTGACTCAACTGATGTCCTCTGCGTAAGCAGAAGTGCACACTCATCCATGTGCCAACGGCATCATATTAAAGAATTGTTTTGATTTCTTCTTCTTTTAATTTCCTGCAGACTAGACATGGGAAGTGCATTGCTGCTTCCTGCTGTTTAAAATCAATAATGCATTTGGTCTTTGCAAACAGAAATGTCTTTATTTGCATATAGAGCGGGGAAGTGAAATCCAATCACAAGTAGTAATGTGGATCACCAAAGACGCCAGGCTTGAACAGAGCCACTGATTAGTGCATTATGTTTAATTAGCTAGCTTTAGAACTAAAAAAAAACATGTTGCTTGCTAGTCTGACGGTTGGGTGAGCCGACCTCAATACGAGTTACAAATAAACGTGATTTCTATTGTTTCCTCAGCACAGGCAAACGTGTCAGTTCTGGTCAATGTTAACTGATATGGTGCAGATATGGAGATCGAAACTATCCATACATTATCTGTAGCTGCTTTATCCTGTCCTACAGGGTCGCAGACAAGCTGGAGCCTATCCCAGCTGACTACGGGTGAAAGGCGGGGTACACCCTGGACAAGGTGCCAGGTCATCGCAGGGCTGACACATAGACACAGACAACTATTCACACTCACACCTACGGTCAATTTAGAGCCACCAGTTAACCTAACCTGCATGTCTTTGGACTGTGGGGGAAACCGGAGCACCTGGAGGAAACCCACGCGGACACGGGGAGAACATGCAAACTCCACACAGAAAGGCCCTTGCCGGCCACGGGGCTCGAACCCAGGACCTTCTTGCTGTGAGGCGACCGTGCTAACCACTACACCACCATGCCGCCCGAGATCGAAACTAAATTGGGGGGAAAAAAAGTGATAGTATTCCTTCAGATATTGCTGGAGTATGGCCATCAAAGCAAAAGTCCAATCCCAGGCTCAGTCCATCATTAATACAGTCAATCTGTATTAACTCTCCAAAATGGATAACCAATAAAGATCCAGGCTATCCAAGGCAGGTGTGTGAGCTGTGTGTGTGTTCTACAGGTGGAGATGAGTCCTCTGGAGAACGCCAGCGAGGTGATTGAGAATAAAACCCTGCAGCTGCGCACACTGATTGCGCAGTGCCAAACACGGCAGATGCAGAATATCAACCCGCTGACCATGTGCCTGAACGGGGTGATCGACGCCGCTGTGAACGGAGGACTCGCTCGCTACCAGGAGGTACCTCCACCTCTCTCCATGTCACCCTATGCTTCCTGGAGGTTTTTTTTTATTTGTTTATTCATCCGCTATTTATCCAGTGAGTCCCACTGAGCCTCAGAATCTTTTCCGCACCAGAATCCTGGCCGAGACTGTTATAATTAGCAACAGACTGAACAACAAAACACAATTAACGCAGGCAGCATTAAGAGCTAATCAGAGCAACCGAGCTTATAAGCTTTGTGTGATTTAAAGTTAATAAATTGCAGTAGAAGAATTCTCTAGAAGAAAAACATTTGATTTAAATTCTCTGTGCTGAGCCATAGACGATTGTTTGGTTGACCACCAGAGCGTCTTTGATGGTAACTTTGATATAAACGTATATAGAGAATAAAAAGCCTTTGGCTGTTGGATTCACAGCGTCAGGTCTTCACTTCAAGAATAGTTCTGCTTTTATTCATTCACCACTCTAGCCTGTAAAGAGAGCATCAGCTTAAAGCAAAGTAAAGGCTTAAGCTAGACTTTGGACCACACCAGCTTCAGGTAGATAAACAGATTAATAGCGGAGCTCCCCGGATGCAAAACATGCAGAGTGGCGCGCCATACTTAAAGGGGAACAGAGGGCAATATATAGAGTAAATATAACAATAAAACACACATTAACGAACCTTATTCAAGACTTACAAAAGTTTTTTGTTCTAAGGTTGGAAAGTTATAGTGTTTTGAAAGTAGCTCGAGCAAACTATTTCCGCAGTTTGAACAGCCCGCCATGATATTAATTTTATCCAATCAGAATGCACGTTCATTTTCTCTGCGTAACATCATGACGTATGTATGTGCCCAGTTGTGTTGGCTCATTGAGGTTGGGACTAGCACGTGTGAATCGGAAAGTAGGATGAATTGTAAGTGATCGGCTACACAATGCCACAGTGTGTTGCTTTCGGGTGTAATAACAGGACCGATGGAAAGCATAACGATCCTCCAGACGTGTCTTTTGCGGGATCTCTTCGTATGATTCGACAGAGCTGTCGCTTTCACTTGATGCGCCCGACGCCATGATTACACGCTTCTCTCCTAGTACAGTGGGTAGCGCTGACGTCACGGTCTTTTAAAAATGGCGACTCTTGTGCCGTTTAGCGTACCGACTATTATATTTACAATTACCAAGATATTTCGTTGTTTTCTAGTATATAAATTTGATAGAATACTTAAGAATACGTTACTTTGTCACATCAGCAACTGTATATATTATATTTGGTACCCCTTTAAGAAAATATGGTAATGCATCGACCCGATTGATGATGGCTTGTGCGACCGTACATATGAACGACATCCGTGTACCACCATAGAGAACCCGATCATAAGTGCAAGGCAACGTATCTCATAAACACTTGACCACCAGACAACGAAATGTGTATCTTTATTTCCATAAGATAGACGGGTTTTTATCCATCGCTGATTTTTAATTTGCTTTTTAAAAAATAAAGTCGGCATCTCTATGTATGGCAGCCATTTCCATTTCATTCCAGTGTCTGTGCTGGAATTCCAACACAAGCACACTTCATTTTACTTAATGAGATGCTGATGAGGTGATCACCTGAACCAAATCTTATGTAACAAGGAAAAGTATAAAAACCACTGCTGTGGTCGTCACCATCCTCTTGCAATAGGACCAGTTTATACAGGATATTCAAACAAAAATAATTAATGTAACATGACTGTAAACAAATACTGCACACAGTTTTGCAGAGTAATGTTTACAGACTGTGCTCTGAACGTTACACACCTTGCTCCGCTCAACCAAGGACCAACCAAACTTCTACAAGTTAGCCAACGTGCACCATTAGCCTGTGCGCTCAAAGTCTCGTGCTAAACCACAGTTCAACCAATGCACCGAGCACAAACAAAGCGCACTCAATAATCAGCGTACACAAACTTTACATTGTGCAGGAATGACATATCAGGACGACAGACAGCAACAGCTTTATAACACACCGTGCGAAACCTCTGGCGGAGGCACATGGTGAATACCCTTATCAAAAAAAGTATACTTCAAGTTCATTTTATTAAGTATACGTACACTACCGTTCAAAAGTTTGGGGTCACTTTGAAATGTCCTTATTTTTGAAAGAAAAGCACTGTTCTTTTCAATGATGATCACTTTAAACTAATCAGAAATCCACTCTATACATTGCTAATGTGGTAAATGACTATTCTAGCTGCAAATGTGTGGTTTTTGGTGCAATATCTCCATAGGTGTATAGAGGCCCATTTCCAGCAACTCTCACTCCAGTGTTCTAATGGTACAATGTGTTTGCTCATTGCCTCAGAAGGCTAATGGATGATGAGAAAACCCTTGTACAATCATGTTAGCACAGCTGAAAACAGTTGAGCTCTTTAGAGAAGCTATAAAACTGACCTTCCTTTGAGCAGATTGAGTTTCTGGAGCATCACATTTGTGGGGTCGATTAAATGCTCAAAATGGCCAGAAAAATGTCTCGACTATATTTTCTATTCATTTTACAACTTATGGTGGTAAATAAAAGTGTGACTTTTCATGGAAAACACAAAATTGTCTGGGTGACCCCAAAAACTTTTGAACGGTAGTATACGGTACATGTAGGTTTAAAAGATGGGATTTAAAACATGCTGCCGTATATCACAAAGAAGCCAAAATGTGTGAAAAAGAAGTATTTTATCAAAAGGATAAGCACAACTACAGGGCAAGTACACAAAAAAATTTAATACTTTATTACACTTTTGTTAAGTATATCTTGATCAAAAGTTGAAGTATAAGCTTATATACTTCGACTTTTTGATATACTTTTCAGTATAAGCCGAGTATACTTATGTATAACTTTATTAACTATATCTCTGATAAGGAAATAAAAAGTAAACTGAAAGCACACGCTCTTATTTTTAGTTTAAAAGAAGTATACTAGAAGCACACTTGAATAAACTTCTTTTTTGTAAGGGTATAAACACAGCACTGAGCGGCTGTAGCGTAACAAATATAGCTTTCTGGGCTGACTGCTCCGCCCATAACATGAATAATATGAGTGACAGCTCTGGCCGCCACTTAAAAAGATATTTTACACTCATCAGGAGCTCTGCTTTTAGGCGGTACTGAAATTTATTTATTTATTCATTCAACTGGGTGATTGAACCAAAAATGAAAATTTGGTATATAAATGTGTGATTTAGTTCAAGAGACCACCATGATAATATTTCCATAATAATATTAAATATCCTGCTTTCTGATGTACAGTGGTTACTGAATGGTTCAGGCTCTGGCCTACTGATCAGGTGGTCATGAGTTCAATCCCCAGAATCACTAAGATGCCACTATTGGGCCCTTGATTAAGACCATTAACCCCTTCAGTGCCCTTGGACGAGTCATGTACGTCATGAAATCTTTTACCGCTGTGCCTTAGGATGGAAGAATGTTTTAGGCATGTGAAGTAAAGGTAATGTGCCATGTAAGGTACATAAAAGGAGGTGTTTATGACGAGTAGGGCTGAGCGAGTACAGCATTGTCTGTATCTGTTAACCATATGAATTATCTGTATCCGTATCCGTACTCGGAGTGGGTGGGATTTAACCCGGAAGTGGGCGGGATTTAACCCAGAAGTTGGTCTGGTTGTCTTGAAACAGGCGGGGCTTTAACCAGTATGTTATTTTAAGCATGCAATTGATATGGGTTGATCAGAAATTGTTATATTTATTGCTGATTAGAACACTATTTACAGGACAGCATCAGCATTGAGCTTCAGATCAATGGTTTTGATCACGATAGCAAACGAACTATTTACAGAACAAGTTTTGCAACAATGAATACAACACATGCGGTTGCAATTATGAAATTAAATGTAATGAACAAGAGTTTTCATACTCAACATAACTTTCTTTTTTTAACTTTTAATTTTTTTTATGATCAGTGTGATTTTATTTTTGGTTCTTTTTTATTTTTTTTATTTCCACACCAGGTGTGTGTGTGTGGGGCTTAATTTGTAATATTATTTATACCACTACTACCTAGAAAGTGTCAGACACTCGGTGCATGAAGTAAAATAAAACTGGTTAGAGCCAAAAAAAAAAACTCAGACAACTGGCAGAGAGAGAGAGAGAGAGAGAGAGAGTGTGTGTAGCTTAATTTTGTAATACTTATACCACTACTACCTTTATTTTTACATGAATTACAGCAAGAAAGTGTCAGACACTCAATGCATGAAGTAAAAAAAACTGCTTTTAACCGACGGTTAAAAAAAGAAAAAAAAATCTCCAACAGGCAGAGACGCAACGCGAGTCGCTTTCTACCAAGCACCACGTCTGAACAAACCCACGTTTACCAGAACTCTACTGGTTATAAGTAAGTACAAACTGAAATAAAAACAAACTTGAAGCTGAAGAAACCCGAAACGTTAACGGAAAAGACCTGCGAACCTGAGTGACTGAGGGAGAGACAGAGAGGTGAGTGAGCAGAGCGGTGTGTGTAGGGGAGTGACGCTGTGTGAGGATTTTCATTCAGGCCGAGCACAGATATTGACTCGGATTACTCATATAATGGCCCTTTTCCACTAACCTTTTTCAGCTCACTTCAGCTCAGTTCAGCCCGACACGGCTCGCGTTTCGACTACCTCAGAGCAGCACGACTCAGCTCGCTTCAGCCCTACTCAGCATCCAAAACTCGCACGGTTTTGGAGTAGGGCTGAAGCAAGCCAAACCGAGCCGAGTGGGGCTAGGGGCGTGAGGAGACACTCCCCTGTGCACTGATTGGTGAGGAGGAGTGTCCTCACATGCCCACACACGCCCCGCGAGCACGCTGGGATCTGTAAACACCGTAAACCCGGAAGAAGAAGAATTATGAGAATTTCTGAAGCCTTATGCGCCTCGCCTCATCTATACGCTCTTGCCAGTATCTGTTGGCGTTGTCTGTGACAACAAGCCACAGCACCAAGACCAGCAACACTAACGACTCCATGTCCTCCATGTTTATTGTTTACTATCCGGGTCGTGAGACTACCGCTTAAAAGGTCACTGATGTCACTGTTTGCGCCGCCTAACGACATCACGTGACATCCACCCACTTTCGCTAACTCCACCCAATGTGTCCACCCACTTCCAGCCAGCACGGTTCAGCGTGGTTGTAGTCGAAATGCAACTCCAACAGCCCCACTCAGCTTGACTCAGCCCAACTCAGCACGGCACGGCTCAGCCCAACTCAGCCGCGTTGGTAGTGGAAAAGCGGCATAATACTCATACTCGGCAAAAGTGCTTTATCTGTACCGGATACTCGTTTCAGCCGAGTATCCAGCTCAACTCTAATGACGAGTAGCGTACGTCATAAGGCACAGCGGTAAAAGATTTCATGAAGTAAGTGACTCGTCCAAGGGCATTGAAGGGGTTAACCGTTTTCTGCTCCAGGGACACGGTATCATATCTGACCTTGCATTCTGACTCCAGCTTCCTAACAAGCTAGGATAAGCAAAGAAAAGAATGACGGTGTAATGTATCTCTGACTAATGAAGGCTTTCTTCTTTTCCTTCTTCTTTCATTTATTATCAGTCACTGTTTCATTTCATTGTTCATCAGAAATGAATACAGTTCTGTTTGAGCATAATTATTTACGAATAAATGCAAATAAACCAAAGCGTTCGTGACGGTAACACATCCACAGAGTGCAGCGTTAATGTCGTGTTTACACTGTGTTTACATTTAACACTGTCTTAAGAGGATAGTGTTGCTCTTAAATCATCTAATTGTATGCCATGATATTAAAAAAAAACTGAAGCAAATGGCATATACAGGATATTCAAACAGATTTGTTATTTTCATACTGCAATGAGCTAATTGAAGAAAAATGTGTTCTTTCCTTAGATTAGAACCCTTCTTTTTCTCACTCAATACTTTTCTTTTTAACTCTTTCAGCACGATGAATAGATATTTTATATTCCAATTAAATTGAAGGAAATACTAGTACTGTTTTTGCCATCCAAACTCATCCTATTGCAAGAGGACTGTGACGACCACAGCAGCGGTTTTCATACTTTTCCTCGTTAAATAAGATTTGGTGCAGGCGATCACCTCATCAATACCTCATTAAGTAAAATGAGGTGAGCTTGTGTTAGAATTCCAGCACAGACACTGGAATGAAATTGCCGCCATACATAGAAATGCTGATAGAGAAATCAGATTTGCCATTTTCTCATTGTAATGAGCTAATCTAAGGAATTGTGTTCTTGAATAAGTATCACTTGAGTACAGTTAAAAACAAACGATGCCAGGCAAAACAAACCTCGCCCGGTAGCACTTATGATGAATATGAAGGAAGATATCGCGAAAAAAAAAAGGTACCCTATGGGTCCATGTGGCTACTGCTTATAAATAAATATTTTTCTGATCTCATGTCCATACAGTAAATATAGCATATATATTTACTCTATGAGGCAGTCGCCACAAAAATGAAGTGTTATCCAAAAATGAACAATTTAAAAATCAGAGAAGTAAAATATACCAAGTGTCTGTACTTTATATTATTCGACTCTTACCTCTTACAGTTTTCGAAACTGAAACCTCCGAACCGAGGCTGACATACACACGCTGTCGCCATGACCCAAACTCTTATTTCCCGGAAATGGCGCGGCGCTAGAGCTCAGTGGAACGCACTTTCCTTCTGTAATAAGCATAAACATGTCTGAAAGCGATTTCTTTAGCCTAGTCCATTTATTTCGAATGGTGAACCGAATTATATACACTCACCGGCCATTTTAATTGGCACACGTGTATGCGCATGCCCAGTGCGTGACTGTTACACTCTTACATTCTTACAGCACGATGACGTAGTGGCTAGCGCCTCGATATGAGGCAGTAGCCACAACAAAAACGATTTTGACCTTTATGGTGATCTTGACCGGATGACCCTCAAAATGTTAGAGGTTCTATTTGAGACCAACGCCCATCTATCTTGAAAGTTTCATGAAGATTGATCCAGCCGTTTTCCCGTAATATCGTTAACAAAAAAAACAAAGAAACTACACTGAAAATAATACCTCGCCCCCTGGTGGACTCCGTCCCGGGTGAGGTAATAATGAGTCGAGCCTTTTGTGCTGTGTGGTGATGAGGTTATACATACTCATTTGCACTTTAGCGTATTTGACAAGAAGACTTTGCAGGCTAAATGGATGAAAGTGAAGCTTATGTTTGCTGCGTGTGGGTGAAACCTGTAAAAGTCTGCCGTGGATATTTAATGACTATACTTTACCCTCTCTCAGGCGATAGAGTATTAGACAGTTGCCAGGCAACAGCACGTCAGCCTATCATGTGCTTGTCTGAAGCAATTAAAAGGGAAGTGCTGTCAGAAAGACTCCCAGCATGCACCACAGAGGGTTGAGACTTACAGATCTGCTGTATACACTGAGCGCGTACGCATCAGTGGCCTTCTGGAGATCAGGCCTTACAAGTCATAAACATTAGCATTGTTGTGCATGTTTATTATGAAACATGATTATGCCACATGGTTGTCTTAAGAGAGGAGTTAAATGTGCACAGGGGTGATTTAATATTCAAATTGCACATATCAGATGCAAGTCTTACCATAAGTGCTATTCAGTTAACGTTCACTTAAGCCCCATTTTTCTTGTATGATTTGGCTCGAGTGAGTAAATCCAGTGCCAGTGTCTGATAATATGATATAACCACATTATATCATGTTGTAATTCATGTTTTGGGCTGTAAAACACCTAATAAACTTTAGAAATAAACTTTCACCAAGTAAATATTGATGTAACTTTTTGACTTGCTGACTCTACTCTTTCCACACTCGGCTTTCTTTTCACTAAAGTGTATTTGCAGCATTTCACATGTTTTTTTTTTTGTTTTTTTCCCTACCCCTAGGCGTTCTTTGCAAAAGATTACATTTCCAATCATCCGGAGGATGGAGATAAGATCACCCGTCTCCGAGAGCTCATGTTTGAGCAGGTAATGTTAGCTATACAAAAGCAATTCCATGCACTTTGATAGAAAAAGGTGGTTAACCATGCGTTTGATTTTGTCTTGATTCAAACACACATCTACCTACTCCATACTGCAGGCACATATTCTGGAGTACGGTTTGGCTGTACATGAGAAATTCGTTCCACAGGACATGCGTCCGCTGCACAAAAAACTCATCGACCAGTTCCATGTGATGCGATCCAGTCTGGGCATACAGGTCAGTCTCGACAAATATATGGGTCCGTCTCAGAAACTGGTCTCTCATTTGGGACATTATGGTCAAAAAATAAATTTTCTAATTTTACTTTTTTTTTTTTTTTGCATTTACCTAACACTCAATGTTTCTTTTGTCATGTTTAATAAGAATAAAGATAGCATCTTGCTTTATCTGGCCTCCACTGTGGAAATTTTTTTTGATTACAATTCAAATGTTTTTGTAAAATTGATTTACATACAACCCCGATTCCAAAAAAGTTGGGACAAAGTACAAATTGTAAATAAAAACGGAATGCAATGATGTGGAAGTTTCAAAATTCCAAATTTTATTCAGAATAGAACATAGATGACATATCAAATGTTTAAACTGAGAAAATGTATCATTTAAAGAGAAAAAATTAGGTGATTTTAAATTTCATGACAACACCACATCTCAAAAAAGTTGGGACAAGGCCATGTTTCCCACTGTGAGACATCCCCTTTTCTCTTTACAACAGTCTGTAAACGTCTGGGGACTGAGGAGACAAGTTGCTCAAGTTTAGGGATAGGAATGTTAACCCATTCTTGTCTAATGTAGGATTCTAGTTGCTCAACTGTCTTAGGTCTTTTTTGTCGTATCTTCCGTTTTATGATGCGCCAAATGTTTTCTATGGGTGAAAGATCTGGACTGCAGGCTGGCCAGTTCAGTACCCGGACCCTTCTTCTACGCAGCCATGATGCTGTAATTGATGCAGTATGTGGGTTGGCATTGTCATGTTGGAAAATGCAAGGTCTTCCCTGAAAGAGACGTCATCTGGATGGGAGCATATGTTGCTCTAGAACCTGGATATACCTTTCAGCATTGATGGTGTCTTTCCAGATGTGTAAGCTGCCCATGCCACACGCACTAATGCAACCCCATACCATCAGAGATGCAGGCTTCTGAACTGAGCGCTGATAACAACTTGGGTCGTCCTTCTCCTCTTTAGTCCGAATGACACGGCGTCCCTGATTTCCATAAAGAACTTCAAATTTTGATTCGTCTGACCACAGAACAGTTTTCCACTTTGCCACAGTCCATTTTAAATGAGCCTTGGCCCAGAGAAGACGTGTGCGCTTCTGGATCACGTTTAGATACGGCTTCTTCTTTGAACTATAGAGTTTTAGCTGGCAACGGCGGATGGCACGGTGAATTGTGTTCACAGATAATGTTCTCTGGAAATATTCCTGAGCCCATTTTGTGATTTCCAATACAGAAGCATGCCTGTATGTGATGCAGTGCCGTCTAAGGGCCCGAAGATCACGGGCACCCAGTATGGTTTTCCGGCCTTGACCCTTACGCACAGAGATTCTTCCAGATTCTCTGAATCTTTTGATGATATTATGCACTGTAGATGATGATATGTTCAAACTCTTTGCAATTTTACACTGTCGAACTCCTTTCTGATATTGCTCCACTATTTGTCAGCGCAGAATTAGGGGGATTGATGATCCTCTTCCCATCTTTACTTCTGAGAGCCGCTGCCACTCCAAGATGCTCTTTTTATACCCAGTCATGTTAATGACCTATTGCCAATTGACCTAATGAGTTGCAATTTGGTCCTCCAGCTGTTCCTTTTTTGTACCTTTAACTTTTGCAGCCTCTTATTGCCCCTGTCCCAACTTTTTTGAGATGTGTTGCTGTCATGAAATTTCAAATGAGCCAATATTTGGCATGAAATTTCAAAATGTCTCACTTTTGACATTTGATATGTTGTCTATATTCTATTGTGAACACAATATCAGTTTGAGATTTGTAAATTATTGCATTCCGTTTTTATTTACAATTTGTACTTTGTCCCAACTTTTTTGGAATCGGGGTTGTATAAAATAACTACATCATGAAGAATTAAAGCCCCTCCTTCACAGATGAGTGAAAATATTGAATAAATTTCCTCTTTTTGATTGTTTGGGTTAAAAATGCCAAGTTATGATGACTGAATTGATTATTCACTTAAATATGAATAATATGATACATTTTGGGTATTTGATTTGGCGAAATAGGACACAATGGAAAAATCAAGAACACACCGGAAAGATGAGAATAACGGTGGTGGTAAAAGAACAGCGACTGTACCGGCTGAAGGTTGCGCGGGTCTCTGCTGCAGCGTGCGAGCAATGGGACATCACTACCGCACCGGACGGAGCGCGAGGCGGGGGCAGGGCAAAATGACTGGCCATAGATTCTATCAAAAGTTCGATCTAAATTGACCACGGTTGCAAAATATTGGCCAAAAATACGCAAACACTACGAAATATGAAAGTAAGATGAAAAAGAAACATTCTATTGCCTTATACTGCAAAACTAAAACAAAATAAAACTGTCAAAACTTACCTTTTCAGCGATGACGTCCAAACAGATCACTTGCGTAACAGAAAGACCGCAAATGGAAGCACGATCAACTTCTAACTGTTGGAGTGGAAAATTCCATTCTACACATGCAAATTGTTAATGTGTGTCCTTCCCCGCACACAAATAACACGCTACGGTAAAAAATAGACCACAACTCATTTTATAGCTCAGAAATTCATACAAGACCAGCTACCATCGTAACATATTCTGTAAGAAACATATTCTATACCTAACTTTCAGCTTTCGTTTTAAAAAACAAAATCACAGATTTATAACTAAATTTTTATATGGTGTAGTGATTTTAAGTTACTACTTTTGGTGAGGTCGTGACCTTGACCCTGAGGCTTTCCGTTTAGATCAAAACACACGATCGTATTGGTTTTGGGTATGCGGAAAATGGAGTTACAACGGTGATCAAATATTTTGCATGATGTTTTATTACAGTTATGATTATTCTGTGAGCGCACCAATCCTTAGGTGTATAAAAAGTTACAACTTAAAATACAATTAGTGATAGCTGTAGACTTTTCAGTGGACTACAACCTTTTTAAGGGAATGCGGTGTAGTCAACCGTTTATCATGTCCCAGATCAAGCCGCCATTTTTCCACAAATTTGCAGAATTTTTGCCAAATTCTGAATAGAGTATTCACATCAAAGATTTAGTTTTATCTGTATTATTTCTTTCATCATTTTATTTCAAATTAAAACCAACATCACCATTCAAAACCGTATAGTTTATTGACTGTGAGTATATTTAGTGGGGTACCCCCACAGTACCCAGTTTCTGAGACAGACCCATATATATATACAGTATATATATATATATATATATATATATATATATATATATATATATATATATGTGTGTGTGTGTGTGTATATATATATATATATATATATATATATATATATATATATATATATATACAGTGCTCAGCATAAATGAGTACACCCCCTTTGAAAAGTAACATTTTAAACAATATCTCAATGAACACAAACAATTTCCAAAATGTTTACAAGACAAAGTTTAATATAACATCTGTTTAACTTATAACGGGAAAGTAAGGTTAATAATATAACTTAGATTACACATTTTTCAGTTTTACTCAAATTAGGGTGGTGCAAAAATGAGTACACCCCACAACAAAAACTACTACATCTAGTACTTTGTATGGCCTCCATGATTTTTAATGACAGCACCAAGTCTTCTAGGCATGGAATGAACAAGTTGGCGACATTTTGCAACATCAATCTTTTTCCATTCTTCAACAATGACCTCTTTTAGTGACTGGATGCTGGATGGAGAGTGATGCTCAACTTGTCTCTTCAGAATTCCCCCCCAAAAATAATTTCTTTACACCACAAAGGTGAAGGCTACAAGAAGATCAGCAAAGCTTTATTTATCAGTCAGAATACTATAGCAAAAGTGGTACAAAAATTTAAGAAAGATGGAACTGCAACCATCTCACAGAGACGTCCAGGTCGTCCACGGAAGTTAACACCTCGACAGGAGCGTCTTCTGATGAGAAGGGTTGAAGAAAATCGGCATGCAAGTTCACTGCAGTTATCTAAAGAAATTGAAAGCCAAACTGGGATGACTATTTCCCGTGACACAATACGGCGTACACTGCAGAGGAATGGCATGCATGGATGCCGTCCACAAAAGAAGCCTCTCCTAAAGCCCAGGCACAAAAAAGCCCGCCTAGAGTTTGCCAGGGCCCATGCTGACAAAGATGAAGACTACTGGGACTCTATACTCTGGAGTGATGAGACCAAGATAAACGTTTTTGGAACTGATGGCTTCAAAACTGTATGGCATCGCAAAGGTGAGGAATACAAAGAAAAATGCCTGGTGCCTACAGTGAAACATGGTAGTGGCAGTGTCCTTATGTGGGGCTGCATGAGTGCTGCTGGTGTCGGGGAGCTGATTGTTGGCATTGATTCATTGATGGCATCATGAATTCACAGATGTATTGCTCTATACTGAAAGAGAAGATGCTACCATCACTCCATGCCCTTGGTCGTTGTGCATTTTTCCAACATGACTAAACACATATCTAAGGCCACTGTTGGATTTCTGAAGAAGAACAGGGTGAAAGTGATTCAGTGGCCAAGTATGTCTCCTGATCTGAACCCAATCGAACACCTACGGGGAATTCTGAAGAGACAAGTTGAGCATCACTCTCCATCCAGCATCCAGTCACTAAAAGAGGTCATTGTTGAAGAATGGAAAAAGATTCATGTTGCAAAATGTCGCCAACTTGTTCATTCCATGCCGAGAAGACTTGGTGCTGTCGTTAAAAATCATGGAGGCCATACAAAGTACTAGATGTAGTAGTTTTTGTTGTGGGGTGTACTCATTTTTGCACCACCCTAATTTGAGTAAAACTAAAAAAAATGTGTAATCTAAGTAATATTATTAACCTTACGTTCACGTTATAAGTTAAACAGATGTTATATTAAACTTTGTCTTGTAAACATTTTGGAAATTGTTTGTGTTCACTGAGATATTGTTTAAAATGTTACTTTTCAAACGGGGTGGACTCATTTACGCTGAGCACTGTATGTATGTATATATATATATATATATATATATATATATATATATATATATATATATATTTCACATATATATATATTTCACATATATGTAAGAACTAGTGAGATGAGCAACATGGCCTCATTTACCTCTATGCAGCCACAGGAGTTTCCTGCGTATGTGCGTGTCAGCCCTCTGCACTTTGCCAATGGCAGTCCTCGAACCTGCAGGACTCCTGTCCCGAACACCATCAGTCCAGACGGAGGACGAATAGTGGCGCGACGCAGGTGTGTGTTCATATCATGTCTGACAATGAAGCTCAGGCTTGACTCATTTGTTTGTGACATTAGCCTTATAGCTTGAGGTACAAAACTCAAACACGTTTCTAACAGCAAACGTGTCTGGGATGATCAACTTTTGGGACAAACGGATAATGAACTTAACTTTTTTTTTAACCTGGTTAGAGATGTTCCTGATGGTGTTTGTGAAGTTTAAATAAGATATCAAGGGAATGGGACAGGGACTGAAATCAGGTTACTGTTTCATATTTACAAGGACAAGTTATTTTTAATAAACATATTTATTACCCTCAAGGATAGACACTAATTTATGAAATTCTTCAGGGTGCTCAAACAGCCTTCCAAAAACAGCCTGACATCAAACAGTTTCATCGCAGACATATCCCAGCCCTCACATAAAAATTATACCGAGGATAGAATATTCTATCCGCATTCACTGGATATGAGCAATCGTGCGCTCTGATTGGCTACTTTACTACGAGGCTATCAGCTCATATACTGTGAGTAGAGAAAAACAAAATGGCGGAGCGTGTTGCTGAACCAACCGAGGACGAAATAAAAACTCTACTCAAAAACAAAACCCCAAAAATTATCAAGTATTTAAATGAAACAGAAATAGCTAAAAAAAAAAAAGTTTTTTGTTTTTTTATTTATTGCACATACAAGAACAAAATTGGCTTAACAAAATATAACAAATACAAGACATGCAGGGGAGGCCTGAAAACTGATGGTTTTTCGAGGGTCTCCCCTTGTTAAAATAAAAATGACAATATTAGGGTCAACTTCTCTCTCTCTCTTTCATTATCTGTAGCCGCTTTATCCTGTTCTACAGGGTCACAGGCAAGCTGGAGCCTATCCCAGCTGACTACGGGCGAAAGGCGGGGTACACCCTGGACAAGTCGCCAGGTCATCACAGGGCTGACACATAGACACAGACAACCATTCACACTCACATTCACACCTACGGTCAATTTAGAGTCACCAGTTAACCTAACCTGCATGTCTTTGGACTGTGGGGGAAACCGGAGCACCCGGAGGAAACCCACACGGACACGGGGAGAACATGCAAACTCCACACAGAAAGGCCCTCGCCAGCCACGGGGCTCGAACCCAGGACCTTCTTGCTGTGAGGCGACAGCGCTAACCACTACACCACCATGCCGCCCAGGGTCAACTTTATATATAAAAAAAAGTTTTGAAAAAATCCCAACATATCCTGTTCCACACTCCAGACCAGTCGCTGGTGGTAATGCACCTTTAAGTTGGTTCACCAACCGCCAAAAAAAGCCCAAAAGAAGAAGAAAACCCCAAAATACAAAAAACAAAGCAACAAAATATGGAATAAAAGTATTTGATGGTAAGAACGTACCTTTTTTTATTTTTCAAGAATTATTATTATAGCATTTTTCACAAATTGCTCCTGTCATTTTGCCGGTTTGTTTACATTCTAAGCAGAAATGATTTCATTGGTCGTGTTGTATAAAGTTTTTATTTATCGAATTTGCAAAAATTAAAAATAAAAATGCTGTTTCTCAAAATCCAGTGAATGTGGATAGAATAAAACAGTTATGGTGATGATACACGGGGCAACTTTTTGGGCAATGTTGCCGAGCAATGTTGCTGGCAACGGGCAACTAGGTGAGACACAGGGCAACTTTTCAGGGCAACTAACAATGGGCAACAACAGTTAGCAACGGCAGTTTACAGTTAGCTAAAAAAAATCGATGTCTTAATTTTTGCTGTAACCATTTAATCAAGCTGTCTGTTGTTTTTTAGAGCTTTGGTGAGGTAAATTCCTCCATATAGAATATTAAAATAACTTACCGGCGTAAAAACAGATGAGGAGTCTCTCCAGCTCTTCACTCCACTGACACTGAGCGGCCGCCATATTTGTTTGAAATTTCTGATCTGAACCTCACCGGAGGTCACATGACTCGATACTCGCGTTCTGATTGGCTTATCTCAAAAAGTTGCCAGAGATTATCAAAACCATTCAGAAAGAAACAATGTTGCCCAATCTCAATAGAAAAGAGTCAAAACGCAATTGCCCAGCAACATTGCTCGGCAACATTGCCCAAAAAGTTGCCCCGTGTATCATCACCATTATTCCACTCAATCTCGTCGTACATGGCTTATAGCCGACTCATCGGCTATCAGGTCACGTACGACTCGATTTCGTGGAATAACTGTTAAAAAATAAACACACACACACCGATCAGCCTTAATATTATGACCACTGACAGGTGAAGTGAATAACATTAATTATCTCATGACTATGGCACCTGTCAAGGGGTGGGATTTATTAGGCAGCAAGAGAACAGTCAGTTCTCGAAGTTGATGTGTTGGAAGCAGGAAAAATGGGCAAGTGTAAAGATCTGAGTGACTTTGACAAGGGCCAGATTGTGATGGCGAGATGACTGGGTCTGAGCATCTCCAAAATGGCACATCTTGTGGGGTGTTCCCGGTATGCAGTGGTTAGTACCTACCAAAAGTGGTCCAAGGAAGGACAACCAGTGAACCAGCGACAGGGTCATAGGTGTCGAAAGCTCACTGATTCGCATAGGACACGAAGGCTAGCCCATATGGTCCAATCCCACAGAAGACGAGGCTCAATTAAGACTTCTAACACTGCCACCTCATTTATAAATGTAAAACAGTGCAGGCTACTAAGCAGGCTGATATCTATGTAAATAAAATTTCTTTGTTAACAAATCCTAATTAACAAAACCATGAAGCCAAAACTAATGGTTCTTATAAAGTATTAGACTTTACAAGGCCGTTAATGTTTTTTTATCGAGTACAACAGAAAGAGAGTGTCACACGGATTTGGCCTGTTTTTTGCCATTTTCAAAGCCATCATTACAAACTCAGTTCTTCCCATTAGTGCATCAAACTTGTACTGTTACACAGTTTACGACACAGATGGTCCTGGAAAATAAATCTTTCCCATGTCGCTGCTGGTTTGTACGGGCATCGGACACCTGGGCACTAATGCGTAATTCCACTGATATTATACTCCAACAGGTATTGTTCATGACAGATGGGTCGAAATATAGAATATTTCTTGTAAATATTGGTGATGCTCATGCTCCAGAGCTTGCGACGATGCTGTCAAGTCTTGAAAATCATCTCTAAAGTACGGTATAAATGTGGTTTCTAATCATGATTTGTCCTGTTCGTTATAAAATTCACCCAAGCTCATCAACTTCGAGGCTCAAAAGTTATAGTCTTAAATTGAATCACGTTATAAAGATGAACAGCTACACTTTGTGAAAACATCGTACTCAATTGTACCTTTACTTGTTGCTGGGGCGCTACCCTAAAGGGTGCAGCTTTTGTTGCTTTAATGTGTTTTTTTTTTTTTTTTTTTTACCTGGAATGTTAAATGTGTACCTTTTTAAAAATGACTTTATGTACATAAATGAACCATAATGAGTTTTTAGAATAAAGCCTTAAATGTTGATTACTGTACATGTATGTTTCTAGGTAAAGGATAAATACTAAAGGGATAAAATATGCATCTTTAAGGGTACGCCTCCAGCAACAAGGAATGGTACAGTTTAGTACCCTTTTTCTGAGAGTATAAAGTCCGGTCCATTAGCATCGGGTCTTATGTGTCTCTCCTGTTCTAGTCCCCTCAGTTACCCGGCTGTCAATCGCTATTCGTCATCCTCACTGTCATCACAGGCCTCCAACGACGTCAGCAACATCACAGGCCAGTCAGAGAGCTCGGATGAAGTCTTCAACATGCAGGTGTGTGTTGCAAGATTTCTAGAGTTATCAGGGATTTAAAAAAAAAAAAAATTCTGTCCGTCAATTGACCTTCATCAGTCAGCAGTTAACTGGAGATGCTAAACAGAAATCAGTGGCCATACAATTTTAATGATTTTAAAAACTCCATACGCTAATGCTAGATGATGTCACTTCAAAACGCAAAATTTGTTCAACAGGGAATTGAAGAATTTCAAAAATGTTGATCTGTGGATATGGTTGTGCAATTTTATATTATATATACTGTACATACATACATACACACATATATATACACAACGTCTCTCTCGATGCTCAGCTTGGTAAAAGAATTGGAAATGCTGCAACCAGCATGGCCAAGCTCTCCCCTCGGGTGTGGGAGAATAAGAAGCTTACCACTACCACCAAAGTCGCTGTCTATTGCGCTTGCATCGTGAGTACCCTGCTATACTGCAGCAAGTCCTGGGCTTGTCAGATGAAATGCTTGCACTCCTTCTACATGAGGTGTTTACGCCGCATTCTATCCATCTCGTGGACAGACAAGGTCCCCAACAGCGCAGTACTTGATAGAGCAGGCATCCCCTCAATGTATACCCTCCTCAGACAACATAGGATGAGATGACTGGGCCATGTCTGGCAAATGGAGGATGGTCGCATCCCCAAGGATCTCCTGTCTGGAGAGCTGGAACTTGGGTCGAGGGCTGTCGGAAGACCAAAGCTACGCTTTCGAGACGTCTGCAAAAGAGACATGCTTGCGATCGGTCTTCCAGTGGACGACTGGGAACGTCTTGCAGCAGAACGTAGTGTCTGGAAGGCCGCTTGCAGTGAAGCACTTGAAGTAGGAGAGAAAAGGCTCAACAATGAGGCCAACGCAAAAAGAGCCAGGAGAAAGGTCACTGCAGGAGCTCCATTGGCAAAAGCCTATGTCTGTCCAACTTGCCATTGCGTCTGCTGCTCTAGGATCGGGCTAGAAAGCCATCGAAGGAAATGCTTGAATTGGACCTGAATGTTGCGACCCATGCACTCGTCATGGACTTCGTGCGATGGCTGCCGATGATATATCTGATATAAACCATAACACCCACTTCTAGCATTTCCTCAGTGTCATTTTTTCTTATAACCAGTGATGAAAAGTAGCAAACTTCATTCATATGGGCTGTTTCACAATCCGGGTAAACTTTTCAGGTCCACAATAGTCCAAAAATCAAACCTGATTTTTGTGTTTCTCTGCTGCCAAAAATTACCTTTTGAGATGGAAATGAACTGCGCAAAATTTCAGAGCGTGTTACTTGTGGCGTGAAGACGGCATATAGAGTATTTCTAAAACTGACCCACTTTCTTATAGTTCACAAAAATAAAGTATACAAAGTGAAAAAATGTTGAAATGGATGTGATTTTAAGTGCAAATGTTCAAGTACTGTGCAGCGATATTTTTACAGTGTCTTGCAAAAGTGTTTGTCCTGTTTTGTTGCATTACAAGCTGGAATTAAAATGGATTTTTGGAGGGTTAGCACCATTTGATTTACACAACATGCCTACCACTTTAAAGGTGCAAACTGTTGTTTTATTGTGACACAAACAATAATTAAGATGAAAAAAACAGAAATCTGAAGTGTGCATAAGTATTCACCCCCTTTCGTATGAGACCCCTAAATAAGAGCTGGTCCAACCAATTCACTTCAGAAGTCAAATAATTAGTTGATTAAGAGCCACCTGTATGCAATCAAAGTGTCACATGATGTCTGTATAAATCAGCCTGTTCTGGAAGGACCCTGACTCTGCAACACTACTAAGCAAGCAACATGAAAACCAAGGAGCCTCCAAACAGGTCAGAGACAAAGTTGTGGAGAAGTATAGATCAGGGTTGGGTTATAAAAAATATCCCAAACTTTGAATATCCCATGGAGCACCATTAAATCCATTATAGCAAAATGGAAAGACTATGGCACCACTACAAACCTGACAAGAGAAGGCCGCCCACCAAAACTCACAGACCAGGCAAGGAGGGCATTAATCAGAGATGCAACAAAGACACCAAAGAGAACACTGAAGGAACTGCAAAGATCCACAGTGGAGATGGGAGTATCTGTTCATAGGACCACTTTAAGCTGTACACTCAACAGAGTGGGGATTTATGGAAGAGTGGAAAGAAAAAAAGTAAGTGCTTAAGAAAACACGTTTGGAGTTTGCCCAACAGTATGTGGCAGACTCCCCAAACACATGGAAGAAGATTCTCTGGTCAAATGAGACTAAAATTAATCTTTTTGGCCATCATGGGAAATGCCATGCGTGGCGCAAACCCAACACCCTGAGAACACCATTCCTACAGTGAAGCATGGTGGTGGCAGCATCATGCTGTGGGGATGTTTTTTATCTGCAGGGACAGGAAAGCTGGTCAACTGAAGGAAAGATGGATGGCACTAAAACCTGTTTGAGTCAGCCAGAGGTTTGAGACTGGGACGAAGGTTCATGTTCGAGCAGGACAATGACCCTAAACATACTGCTAAAGCTACACTGGAGTAGTTTAAAGGGAAATATTTAAATGTCTTGGGATGGCCTAATCAAAACCCAGACCTCAATCCAATTGAGAATCTGTGGCATAACTTGAAGATTGCTGGACACCAACCCAACCCATCTAACATGAAGGAGTTGGAGTAGTTTTACCTTGAGGAATGGACAACAATCCCAGTGGCTAGATGTGCTAAGCTAATAGAGACATACCCCAAGAGACTTGTAGCTGTGATTGCAGCAAAAGGTGGCTCAACAAAGTATTGACTTTTTTTGGGGGGGTGAATACCTATGCACACTCCAGATTTTCTGTTTTTTTTTTCCCCATCTTAATTATTGTTTGTGTCACAATAAATGACTTTTACAAGATACTGTACATAGTGGTAACTGTAATAAGAACTGAAGCGGTGACCATAATCCTTGTGGTTTTCCGGACAGAACACTTTTTGACAAACTCACATTTCAACCACATGTAAAGCTCTGCTGCAAAAGGGACTCACATCTGTTTCCTGGTTGTTTTTTGTTTTTTTACTGTGCAACAACGAAGTATTCTGCTTCAAAAGAGACAATTTTTTTTTTTTAAATCATTTACAACCTCATCATAGGGCGAGTGATTTCCAGAGAGGACATTTTTGACAGATAAAGGACCCCGTCTGAGGCACTTAGTTTACAAAAATAAGTAACTTCCACTTAAATATCTTTCTATTGTGAATGAGAATACTGTATCCGTCCCAAAGTAAAAGCTAGTTAGTGCTAAAAAAATGCAATTCTGACTTTAACCAGTAAAATCTATTAAAGCAGAATTAAATTAAAGGACCACAAGATCAAAACTGAGCTGCATTTGACTCTTACAGACATATTTATAAGAACTTATAAGAGACATTAGTGCTGTAGGTCGGGCTGTAGGTGTGTCCCTGTAAAATAAGGTAGAAGAAGCTCCAGTGTATATACCGTATACTGGACCCAGTTGCAGGAGTTAGTTGGTGTTGGTCAAAAAACAACCATGATTGTGAAACAGCCCATAAATACTGTTACACCATCATGTATACGTCTCAAAAACGTTCCTCACAACTATAATGAAAATTAAATTTGACAATTGAGATCTAAGTTATTGTTGTTTACCGGAAAGGTTTTCAGTGTATAGCATTGATCTTATGACATTCCTAGTGACTTATAACATCCAGTGTGCTCCCTTGATACCCCACTGGTTTCAGCCAGAGTAAAACAACCCCCTCACACAAACTTTTGATCAAGATATACTTAACAAAAGTGTAATAAAGTACTAGTGCCTTGTGTTTAAGTGTACTTGCCCTGTAGTTGTGCTTAAGGGTTAGGGCTAGAAAACTAATAGTATACCTAGAAGGGTAATTGCAGTATACTTCAAAACTAAAAAGTGGACTAGAAGTGTGTAACGAGTAAACCAATAGTATATTTCCAGTATACTACAAAGTATACTTTAGTAAACTAAAAAGTGGACTAGAAGTATAAAACAAGCAAACTCATAGTATATTTCCAGTACACTATGAAGTATGCTTTTGTAAACTAAAGAGTGGACGACAAGTATAGAACTAGTAAACTATTAGTATATACAGTTAGGTCCATATTTGGACACTGACACAAATTTTGTTTTTTTTTACCTGTTTACTGAAACATATTCAAGTTATAATTATATAATGGACATGGACATAAAGTCCAGACTTTCAGCTTTCATTTGAGGGTATCCACATTAAAATTGGATGAAGGATTTAGGAGTTTCAGCTCCTTAACATGTGCCACCCTGTTTTTAAAGGGACTGAAAGTAATTGGACAATTGACTCAAAGGCTATTTCATGGGCAGGTGTGAGCAATTCCTTCATTATGTCATTCTCAATTAAGCAGATAAAAGGCCTGGAGTTGATTTGAGGTGTGGTGCTTGCATTTGGAAGATTTTGCTGTGAAGAAAACATGCGGTCAAAGGAGCTCTCCATGCAGGTGAAACAAGCCATCCTTAAGCTGCGAAAACAGAAAAAACACATCCGAGAAATTGCTACAATATTAGGAGTGGCAAAATCTACAGTTTGGTACATCCTGAGAAAGAAAGAAAGCACTGGTGAACTCATCAGTGCAAAAAGACCTGGACACTCACAGAAGACAACAGTAGTGGATGATCGCAGAATAATTTCCATGGTGAAGAGAAACCCCTTCACAACAGCCAACCAAGTGAACAACACTCTCCAGGAGGTAGGCGTATCAATATCCAAATCTACCATAAACAGAAGACTGCATGAAAGTAAATACAGAGGGTTCACTGCACGGTGCGAGCCACTCATAAGCCTCAAGAATAAAAAGGCTAGATTGGACTTTGCTAAAAAACATCTAAAAAAGCCAGCACAGTTCTGGAAGAACATTCTTTGGACAGATGAAACCAAGATCAACCTCTACCAGAATGATGGAAAGAAAAAAGTATGGCGAAGGCGTGGTATAGCTCATGATCCAAAGCATACCACATCATCTGTAAAACACGGTGGAGGCAGTGTGATGGCTTGGGCATGCATGGCTGCCAGTGGCACTGGGTCACTAGTGTTTATTGATGATGTGACACAGGACAGAAGCAGCCGGATGAATTCTGAGGTATTCAGAGACATACTGTGTGTTCAAATCCAGCCAAACTGATTGGTCGGCGTTTCATAATACAGATGGACAATGGCCCAAAACATAAAGCCAAAGCAACCCAGGAGTTTATTAAAGCAAAGAAGTGGAATATTCTTGAATGGCCAAGTCAGTCACCTGATCTCAACCCAATTGAGCATGCATTTCACTTGTTAAAGACTAAACTTCAGACAGAAAGGCCCACAAACAAACAGCAACTGAAAACCACTGCAGTAAAGGTCTGGCAGAGCATTAAAAAGGAGGAAACACAGCGTCTGGTGATGTCCATGAGTTCAAGACTTCAGGCAGTCATTGCCAAAAAGGGTTTTCAACCAAGTATTAGAAATGAACATTTTATTTACAATTATTTAATTTGTCCAATTACTTTTGAGCCCGTGAAATGAAGGGATTGTGTTTAAAAAATGCTTTAGTTCCTCACATTTTTATGGAATCATTTTGTTCAACCCACTGAATTAAAGCTGAAAGTCTGAACTTCAACTGCATCTGAATTGTTTTGTTCAAAATTCATTGTGGTAATGTACAGAACCAAAATTAGAAAAATGTTGTCTCTGTCCAAATATTTATGGACCTAACTGTAAGTTTATTTGTGGTATACTTGCAGTGCAAAATAAAAAATACTAGTTGTATACTCAAAGTTTACTTCTCTTAGACGTAAAGTATACTTTTTATCAACTAAAAGTGGGCCAATTTCGTCCCAAGAAGTATTGGATTAGTTTACTTACAAGTATACTGTCAGTACATTGATATCAGTATACTCGGTACACAAAAGTATACTTAAGGAAATATACTTTAACTTTACTTAAGTATACTTTATAAAATGAACTTGAAGTCAACTTCTTTTTGATAAGGACCCCATCATCGCCATCCTCTGAAAGGGGTCATACGGGTATATTGTATTAGGCGTATAATATGGTTTCAAAAAGCTTACACATTGGAAAGTCATGTCCATTTGGAATTTTGTAAATTAGACTTTCTTATTACTTGAGCTAAGGACCAGTTCTTAGTGGAAGAGAACATTGAGTTTGGTTTAAATGAGCTGCCTAGTTAATGCTCACCCTTTTTTTTTTGCCTCTGCTGGAAGTTTCAGCATAATTGAAACACTGGTCCATTATCTAATACCACAATCTTCTGCTGAATCTATCAGCTCTTCTAAAACTAGAATTAGCGTTCAGAGACTTATCAATGACGTTGTCATAGTTGGCATGACCTCTTTTTCTTTCTACAGCCAAGTCCGTCTACCTCAAGCCTCAGCTCGAACCACTCTGGCTCTCATAACGTGAACAACTCAGCTCCGACAAGCAATAGAGGTAAGGGTATGGATGCACGGAAAGATCCCATACTGCGATTCATCAAGCTTCAGGATAGCAAACTATAGTTAAATTTTACTGTCCGAAATCTTTTATATGTCATCGTCAGTTAGCATAATGAGCTCCGAGCATGTTTTTGCTGCATTTTTAATCCCTCGTCTCGATCGGACTACTTATTATTCGTCTTTGAGGTGGGCAGGTCTGGTAGTTAGCCCATCTGTCCATAAGGCCGATGATCTGTTGCCATGGCGTGGTGTCCATCATCTGTCCGTCGTCCACCATTCAGTTAAATCGTATCTCCTCCGTCAGTTCTCCATGGATTTGTGTTCCGATTGGTCTGTTTGAAAGAATTCATCACTCGGCACAAAACTTGGTGGTTGTTTTGTCAAATTTTTTGCTAATCAGTTAGTAATTAGGCCAAATTAATGAATATTCCAGGCCTCTCACTAGATTTGTATCTCCTGTCTTTCATTTCTCATCCGATTTCAGTTCTGATCGATGTTTTCGGTACAGTAGATCTTCCCTTGAGAAACAAAACTTGGTCTTTTTTTTTTTATTTTCCTGTTGCAAACAATTTGTTTACAACTTTGTTTATTTCCAGTTAAATTGTATCTCCTCTCTCAGTTCTCAATGGATTTCAGTTCTGATTGTTTCGTTTGAAAGAACTAGACCTTCTATACAACACTTGGTCATTGTATTGTCAATTTTTTGCTAACGAACTGCTAATTAGGTCAACTTAATGAGTTTTGGGACTTCTCATTAGAATTGTATCTCCTCTTGCAGTTCTCACGCGATTTCAGTTCTGATCGAGGTTTTGGGTCGATTTGTAAACAATTTGTAAACAATTTGTTTACAATTTTGTTTATTTTTAGTGAAATCGTGTCTCCTCCCTCCCTCAGTTCTCAACAGATTTCAGTTCTGATTGTTTTATTTGAAAGAACTAGGCCTTCTGCACAAAACGTGGTCATTGCATTGTCAATTTTTTGATAACGAACTTCTAATTAGGTCAACTTAACGAATTTTTGGACCTCTCATTCGAATTGTATCTCCTCTCGCAGTCCTCACCCAATTTCAGTTCTGATCGATGTTTTGGGTCGATCTTCCCTTGAGGAACAAAACTTGGTCTTTTGATTTTCTTATTGTAAACAACTTGCTTACAGCTTTGTTTATTTTCAGTGAAATCGTGTCTCCTCCCTCCCTCAGTTCTCAGTGGATTTCAGTTCTGATTGTTTTATTTGAAAGAACTCGACCTTCTGCACAAAACTTGGTCGTTGTATTGTCAATCTTTTGCTAGTAAATTAGTAATCAGGTCAACTTAACACTTTTTCTTCTGACTAGAATTGTATCTCCGCTCTCATTTATCATGCGAATTCAGTTCTGATCGATGTTTTGGAGAACAAAATTTAGTGCTTTGTTGATTTTCCTGTTGTAAACAATTAGTCGTGGAGGTTGGTCCTCTCTCACATCGTCACATTTCGGTTCTGTTTGATGTTTCGGACGTCATGGTTGTTTTGATGGCAGGCCAGATGAGATACAGTACTACGTCTTTGACATTCTGGTTTATCTTATGTTGTTGTATGGCAGTGTGATGACTGAACAGGATGTTGTTTTGTCACTTGGTCTTTTCCTCCTGCCTTTTAAACACTCGGAGCACTCATCTCTTCCCTGTAGATTCTCTTCCATCAGCGTCTCCACTGCCGTTGGACAAACACAAGCATTCGAAAGAGAATGCGTGTCTCTCACCCAGAGACCGACTGTGCAGTGGTGTTTTCTCCAACCCTTTGGACCCCACACAGGTGAGCTGAGTAGATAAACCTTTCTCAGGTAAGCAGCTGTGTGAAATGTGATATGACCCATTTCTGTGTCCTGCCTGCAGAGGATGATGCCGTTCCAGATAGACGCAAGTTTGCCACGCTGTGAGGCCAGTTTCCCCACAGCAGAAACTGGTATGACCCCTGCTTCAGCTCAGAACATATTAAATCAAAATATACAGTCATGTGCAAAAGCCTTAGGCAAGATTTAAAAATAAATAAATAAATAAATTAGGTACATTTTGCTTAGATGTTTGGTGGCACAGCAGGTAGTGTTGCTCCTCGTGTCCATATGGGTTTCCTCAGGGTTCTTCACCTTCCTCACAACTCCCAAAAACATGCCATTAGATTAGATTAGATTAGATTAGATTAGATTAGATTAGATTAGATTAGATTCACTTTATTGATCCCACATCGGGGAAATTCATGTGTTACAGTAGCAAGAAAATTGTCATACAGATAACAAATAAAACTGAAATAAAAATTAGACAAATGAAAGATTAAATACAGAGGGCTATTTGCATTATCTACCTTGAAAAAGTATAGAAATATTGCCTTATAGACCCCTTCGCATGTTTGTAAACAACCCGACCGTTGCCAGGATGCGCGCGCAGCCTGGACTCAGAAACAATGGCGCTGCCCATAGACCGGCATTATGAGCTGTCAGATTATGCCAAACAATTGTCATTACAAGATTGAGAATGCTACATAAATAAGTTAACTCTAACAAGTGGACATCGCCTACCGGATCCGTATTTAATTAAAGAGTGGACGGACGATGTTAGTAAGTTCGCTGGTATACAATGGCCAGATATATACTCGTACCTTATTGACAAGACTTCAGTGTACACCCACGAAAAACTTCGTGCCTACAAGTCTTTAGACGCATATGATTGTTATGTGCGGGCATGTACAACTTGATTAACAATGGGACATTCATATTCATTTTGTTTTAATCAAATTATGCCAGTGATGTGATGGCAATGTGGCTTTAGCTACAACAGCAAATATCAACATTAAACAGCAATTTGCAGGAGGTAATGGCATGAAAGGAATGATAGTGTAAAGAGTGCAGCTAAGAGAAATCAGAGCTGCGTAAAAAGCGAGAGGCAGAGAGCAGAAATGAAACTGAACGGGGCGGGAGCTAGGTTAGAGCAGTCAACGTAAGTTGGCATTTAGAGTGAGGGCACACAATTTTACCTTTCCATCCTTGCTTTAAAATTGTGATTTTCGGCATACACAAATAATGATGGCACAAAATCTGGACTGCTTGAGTCAAGCGAGACCTCTCCTACAAACAAAATTGCATGCAAAGCTAAGTTAACATGCTAACAATATTCATTACATTGTGTAACTATGACCCAGCTAATCAGACAAACGTCACCAAAGTATTTTGCTACATCAATAAACGAAGACTAGAAAGAATAAAAAAGAAAGATTTAATAAATAGCCTGACCTTACCTGTGATGAAGTGGGCGCTGCAAACCCGCACATTTTTGATGGTGCTTTCATCCCAGTCTACACGTTTGATGGCTTGTAGCCATAGACGTTGGCGATTTTTTTGGAATGGGTGAGATCCTGCTGGAATTCTGTAAATTTTAACCCCATCACTGCTACGATTCTGACACCCGACAACACAACAACTAGGCATCGCTGAGTCTTTTTTGAGTCCAGGCTGCGTGCGCAATTTCCTCTTACGTATGAATGACGTTTACTGCGAAGGGGTCTATTGAGAGGCTTGGAAAAAATACACATTACAGGTAGACTCTGTGTGTGTGTGTGTGTGTGTGTGTGTGTGTGTGTGTGTGTGTATATATATATATATATATATATATATATATATATATATATATATATATATATATAGTTTAAGACCTATATTATTGCACAGGTGGACTGATAAATTGAATGAGTGTATGAATATGTGTGTTAAAATCAAATTTTAGCTTTCCAAACAGATTTTCCCAAAAATGTCCATTTTACAGAGAAGAATATAACTTATTAAATAATAGAGCACTTTTTGTAGAATAATAATAATAATAATAATAATGGATGCTGTCTGGAATTACCTGCAGAAACAAGAGAAGCGCTTGCAACAGCCGAAGTCTCTTTCCAGATGATTTCTTTATAAAAGTGCACAGCAGTAAATCTTAGAGAACTGATATAGCGGTCAAAGCAAAGACTGGTGACACCACATATTGATTTGCTTTCATTTATTACTCTTTACTTCTATTTATAATACATTTGCACATGTAAAATATATTCATTATTATTCTGTTTAAAATATTGTAATTATTATTATTTTAATTCACTTTCTGAATGCATGTTTGGCAAAAGAAGCCCATGAAACTTGAACAACAGCAGAACAAAGACGAGAGATTAACATTAAAGTACTGTATATGCTTTGAGCTAACGGGATATGGATGTTATTATGTTACAACCCCGATTCCAAAAAAAGTTGAGGCACTGTGTAAAACATAAATAAAATAAAAACACAGTGTGATGATTTGCATATCATAGAAACTCCTGTATTTCATTAAACACGGTACAAAGACAACAGATCAAATGTTGAAACTGAGAAACGTTACTGTTTTTTGAAAAATATATGCTCATTTTGAATTTGATGCCAGTAACTCGTTTCAAAAGAGTTGGATACAAAAACATAATTTGGCCCATATTTGTGGTCAAAATGAGATAGTAATGATAGGAAAGCAAATTCTGTATCTTCCTTTAAGTCACGCATAGGAAAGAAGGATCTTGCATCTATAGTACAAGGCAGCTGTGCCTCATGCTCTGCAGGTCAAAGTTAGGACTTACTTTCTAAGTTTTATAGTATACATTTTATAGTATACACTTAAAATGTATTGTTTATATTTAAGATTATAGATAGAAGGATATATTTCGGATTTTATTCATATTTCTTTATTTATAGCTAGTGTCCCCAATATAGCTGGCTACTTGCGGCCAGCTATAAGTTTGACACTTTAATAAAGTTGTCGATTGATTGATTGGGACAGGGGCATGTTATATCACCTCTACTTTTAACAACACTCTGTAAACGTTTGGGAACTGAGGAGACCAATTACTGTTTTTTTTTTTAAAGAGAAATGTTGTTCCATTCTTGCCTGATGTACAATTTCAGTTGCTCAACAGTTTGGGGTCTCTTTTGTCGTATTTTTCATTTCTTAATGCGGCAAATGTTTTCAATGCGAGACAGGTCTGGACTGCAGGCAGGCCAGTTTAGCACCCGGACTCTTTTACTACAGAGCCATGCAGTTGTAATACATGCAGAATGTGGTTTGGCATTGCCTTGCTGAAAGAAGGAAGGCCTTCCCTGAAAAAGATTTTGTCTGGATGGCAGCATATTGCTCTGAAACATGTTTATATCATTCAGCATTAACGATGCCTTTATTTGTCACATGCACACTTCAAGCACAGTGAAATTCACCCTCTGCATTTAACCCATCTGAAGCAGTGAACACACGCACACACACCCAGAGCAGTGGGCAGCCATACTACAGCGCCCGGGGAGCAGTCAGGGGTCAGGTACCTTGCTCAAGGGCACCTCAGCCCAAGGCCACCCCACGTTAACCTAACTGCATGTCTTTGGATTGTGGGGGAAACCGGAGCACCCGGAGGAAACCCACGCAGACACGGAGAGAACATGCAAACTCCACACAGAAAGGCCCTCGCCGGCCACTGGGTTCAAACCTGGAACCTTCTTGCTGTGAGGTGACTAATGCACCCTCATACCATCACAAATGCTGGATTTTGAACTGTGTACTGATAACAAGCCGGACGGTCCCGCTCCTCTTTAGCCTGGAGGACGTGGTGTCCATGATTTCTAAAAAGAATTTCTAATTTTGATTCGTCAGACCTTGGGACAGTTTTCCACTTCACCTCAGTCCATCGTAAAAGAGCTCGGGCCCAGAGAAGGTGGCGGTGTTTCTGGATATTGTTTATATCTGGTTTTAACTTGCATTTGTGGATGCAGTAATAAACTGTTTTCACAGATGATGGTTTTCTGAAGTGTTCCTGAGCCCATACAGTGATTTCCACTACAGGCACGTGTCTGCTTTTAATGCAGTGTCTCCTGAGGGCCTGAAGATCACAGGCATCCAATGTCAGTTTTCAGCCTTGTCTCTTGCATAGAGAGATTTCTCCAGATTCTCTGAATCTTTTAATGATATTATGGACCATAGATGCCGTGATCACCAAATTCTTTGCAGTTTTACATTGAGGAACATTATTCTTAAATTGTTGCACTCTTTGCCCACGCAGTCTTTCACAAAGTGGTGAACCCCTCCTTGTCTTTACTTCTGAGAGACTCCGCCTCTCTGAGATGCTCTTTTTATACCCAATCATGTCAACATTATACAACTTTTCCAGTCTTTTGTTTCCCCGTCCCAACTTTTTTGAAACATTTTGCTGGCACTGAATTCAAACTGAACATATACAGTATTTTTCAAAATAAGCAATAAGAGTTCTCAATTTCAACATTTGATATATTGTCTTTGTACTATTTTCAGTGAAATATAGTTTCCAGCCCTGCGATGACCTGGCGACTTGTCCAGGGTGTACCCCGCCTTTCGCCCGTAGTCAGCTGGGATAGGCTCCAGCTTGCCTGCGACCCTGTAGAAGGATAAAGCGGCTAGAGATAATGAGATGAGATGAGATATAGTTTCCATGATTTGCAAATCATCTCGTTCTGTTTTTATTTCCAGTTTACACAGCATCCCAACTTCTTTTAGAAACAGGGTTATATAATGCTCTGTGTGTATTTTGTCTGAACAGCAGCTCAAGGCAAGAACATAAGGTCTTTGTCTCCAATGCCAACCTCTAAGTCTCCTCAAAAGGTAGGTATCATTCTGTGAGTTCGGATCCTCTGGTAGTGATGCCACAAAACACATTATTTAACACATATCACGAATGGCTGATTCACCATAAAATCACAAAGTTGTAAGTAATTAAGAAAGAGGGAGGGGTATTGTCTCTGGTCAGAGATGGAATGTAAATGAACAGCATATTAGGCAGGGCACAGAGGACAAGGATGGATTAATACATCCTGGGCAGGAACCTGTACAGGGATCCCTGCAACCAAAGACATACAGAATAACAAGCAGACTTTTGTTATTAAAACATCCGTTATAAGTATTTGTGTAGTCATGGTGATATGGAGAAGACAGCATATGGAGAAATTACAAAAAAAAAAAAAAGAACAGAAGCTGCAAGCTTGTAACATATGGGTAATATGCCAACAAATTATTCTGGGTCGTAGAATGATCATATAGTGAATTTTCCATAAAATATCAACATTGAGTTGAATATACAGTGGTGCTTGGAAGTTTGTGAACCCTTTAGAATTTTCTATATTTCTGCATCAATATGACCTAAAACATCATCAGATTTTCACACAAGTCCTAAAAGTAGATAAAGAGAACCCAGTTAAACAAATGAGACAAAAATATTATACTTGGTCATTTATTTATTGAGGAAAATGATCCAATATTACATATCTGTGAGTGGCAAAAGTATGTGAACCTTTGCTTTCAGTATCTGGTGTGACCCCCTTGTGCAGCAATAACTGCAACTAAACGTTTCCGGTAACTGTTGATCAGTCCTGCACACCGGCTTGGAGGAATTTTAGCCCATTCCTCTGTACAGAACAGCTTCAACTCTGGGATGTTGGTGGGTTTCCTCACATGAACTGCTCGCTTCAGGTCCTTCCACAACATTTCGATTGGATTAAGGTCAGGACTTTGACTTGGCCATTCCAAAACATTAACTTTATTCTTCTTTAACCATTCTTTGGTAGAACGACTTGTGTGCTTAGGGCCATTGTGTAAAAATCTGATGGTGATTTCGGTCATATTTATGCAGACATATTGAAAATTCTAAAGGGTTCACAAACTTTCAAGCAATAAATTTTTTAATTTAAGTTTCAAGCAAAAAAACAAAAAAAATCATGTACAGGGGTCCCACGGTTTGGAACAACTTGAATAAGACATTAAAGTTATGTCCCTCTTTTGCTATATTTAAGAGTCATACTAAAGCTGATTTTATAAATAACCCTACATTTCTTTAATTTGGTTTGTGTTTCCTTGTTTACTACTGGAAACTCCATATTTAATTTATATCCATGTATGATTACCCAAGTTACGGTAATTTTTTTTTTATTGTACTGTGTTCTTACCATATTGTTTTATTTATTTATTATTTATATTTTTTTGTTTCATTGATTTATCTAAATTGTTATAAATTGATAAAGGGAGGCCTTTATATAAGCATAAGCTTTCGGCCTCCCTTGCACTGTTATATCTCATTTATATTTCATTGTTATGTATTTATTATTTTTTAAGTGCGAAAAAAAAAAAACCCTCAAATAATCCTTACTAGCATATTGCTGAGAGAGTAATGGTCATCTTGTCACTCCAGCAGACCTCCGTTCCTCCCCTCACCCCTTCTCCGACTGACGGTTTGCCCACGGGCAGCTTGGCGTCCCACTCACCCGCCCGCTCTGGCAGCTACAGCAGTGGCATCTCCTCTCTCAGTCGCTGCAGTATGTCTGAGACATGTGGCATCGATGCAGCACCTGAGCCATCCATGCCTGCAGTCCTGCCCGTTGACAATGCCATTCGGCGCGGCAGCAAGACGCCGCCGCCCTACAGCGTGTACGAAAGGAACAACCCGCGCCGCGCCACCCCACTGCCCCACAGCCTGTCCGTGCCACCTGCTACAGACAGCACCAACCTGCCCGCCAAACCACAACTAAGCCGCACGCAAAGGATCAACTCGGAACCACGGCACAGGATCACGCCACGGAAAGTCTCCCAGCTGTAGAGTTACAGATTCATCCATAGCACACGAGTCGTACCTGGTACCTGAAACTGTCTACGCGGCTCAGCCAGGTTATTGTGAATGTCTAGTAGTAAGTACGAAGTCACAGTGACTGGACTTTGCCTTTGACGTGTAGTTCTGAAGATGTTTCATCATTGAACACTATGATACCATGAATCCATTCACCTCGACTTCACCTACTAGACAAGCCCAACTGATTACATGAGGAAAGCAGGAATATGTTACAGATACAGTTGGTTTTTTTGGATTAACTCAAAGGAACTCACTTGTTTCTTTTTTCTTTTTAAACTACAGTCGCCATCTTGCTTGCTTTTGCAAAGAATCCAATCTTCTGTGCGTTATTAACAAATAACCTGCACACGTGCACCATCCAGTGGGTTTTATGTTTGTTTTCCTTTTTTTTTTTTTTACTTTGATTCAATTCCTACCCAACATGGAATTACTTCAGCTTCAAGATATCATGCCCAATTTAAACTAAATTAAAGCTAGACGGCCTTTCGATTTCATAAAATCGGTGAAATTTAGTTCCCTCTGAAATTTGGTCATTGTGATATACGTTTATTTCTGTAATATCTCACAAAATATCCGGCCATTCTGTGGCTGGGAAGTGATTTAATTTGAGGGGATTCCCGAGCAAATAATGTGCATGAAATCGCTCGCTTCACGCAGTCAAGCAGACAGAGGAAGTCCGTGTGCGCATGCGCAGGTTTATCTTCTTCTTCTTTTGGGTTTTACAGCAGCTGGCATCCACAGTGTCGCATTACTGCCATCTACAGGTTTACCTTTGACCGTGCACTGACAGTTCCATCATTCTGTCGCTGAACGAACAGCTGATCACACCGAGGTGCTCGCTGACCGCCGATACTGCGTTTCCTTTCCTTCGTATATAACATAACGTCTTTTCTTCTCGCTTTCCGTTACTGTAGTCGGTCTTTCACGTTTCATTCGCACTCTCACATCCGCCATTTTTCTCTCCTGTTTCAAATTTGTATCCCACAATGCCTTGCGCGAACGGGGAAAGCCCACCACGTGATGCATGACGTAGTATTTTGAATTGGGTCATGGTGAAGCCGGAACAAATAGCGGAGATTTATGGCTATAATTGTTCTGTTAAAAAAAACAAATAAAGTCGGAAGTCTGTGATTCGAATTCAGTAGCTTTCGGTCCACTGAACAAAAATAATTGGGTGTCGGGGAAAATTCTTTTTATGACCTTAACTGAAAAAATCAGAAAGGCAGTCTACCTTTAAAGCTGAACTGGAATTAACTCAGTGTTCTATAGCCTAGATATTTTCCAATAGTATACGAATACATTCATGGCTAGTGAGACTCATGTACAAGTTACAGCCATTAAGAGATTAGAATTCTACTCAAAAAGGGCACTTAGTTTACAGTTCCGTCTTTAGATCTGGCAGGTCCACGTACCATTTAGAGCAAAGGTCTGAAACATACCGGTATTTTTGATAGATGTACAAAAGCTCATATCTGTACAGTATTCCGCTTATTTGACAGCATTGTTTTTAGGCCTTATACATGGACAAAGATGTGCAGCTAGTCCTGCATCTTGTTTTAACCGCTTTGTCCTTTCTGGAATGGCTGAAAGGGAAAGGTGCTACATATTTCTCCGTGTTTCTTTCTGACGTAGCCTTGTAGCTGCTGAACCTGCCTGACTGTTAATTGTGCAATGTAATGAAATCGTGTGGTCTCCAAGTATTGTGCCAAAGAAACAAAACCGTATTAAAATTTCTGTCGGTGAGAGTAGCTAGGGCAGCTTAGAGCTCGCATAGCATAGCCGCGTGAATGCTTGTGCTTGACAATGTGCTTTTTATGCAGTGCGCCGAGGCCTAGAGTACGATAGCATGAGGCATGTACAGCATCAAGCAATATAACCAGCGTAGTTCCCTCAAGAGTGAGACGTTCAAAGCACAGAAGGCGTAGATTGGTGAGCAAAATACTGTATCCGGTGATCAAAATGGCTTTTTAAAGTACCGGTTTTGGAGTGTGGTGGAGCGAAGTGATCTTTTGGTTTGTATTTTGGGTGGTCATGCACAAGTTAAACCAGTTTTTTGACTGCCAACTGCACAGCAAATATGGAATTAAAGCAACACTGTACTGATATATCTGGGGGTTTTTTTTGTTTGTTTGTTTTAATTAGATTGCTGTGCTTGTTTCAACCTTCTTAAAATTGTAAAAATATTTTACATTAAGTTTTTTTTATGACAGTAAGAGATGGATTTTAATTTTAATGATTACACAGGACCAATTCGTACCACATTTAAGACATTTCCTCCCATTTCGCAGAATTTTATCAAAGTTACGTTGACATTTATTGACTTGAACAGGTATTGAAGTGTTTGCAAGTGAAATTGAACAAGTAACTACTGTAGGTATGTGCTGAAAATCGGTTAAATAGACCCGTTCACAGTTTGTGCCATGACACAATGATGGCGTAGTACGTATGCGGGTGCATTTTGGCAATGGAAGTATGGCGGAGATCAACAGCTTGTTAAACTATGCTAGGATTAACAACAAAACATGGCGAATGTTACCTCAACAAGTTGACTTTGACAAATGGTGACTGACTTCCAGATCCGTGTGCTGTTAAAGGACCCATGGCATGGTGGTTTGTTGATGCTTTAAACGGGCTCGTGGAGGTTTCCGGATGTTATATCCGCAGCCTTTCTCGAAATGAACCCTCGGCACGTAGATATAGCCTCCTGAGAGAAAGCCCCATTTCATCCCTTTTCCCAGTGCATCGTTTTGCTAATGAGAAGCATGGAGGCGGGGAAGGGTAGAGGGTGGGGGCGGGCCATGGGGGGAGGGGGAGGGGCTTGACCAAGCTGCAGGCACGAGTGAGAGTGTTCGGAGTGGTAGTTTACGAACGTATAATACCCTAGGCTTGAACACGCACTCCATAACCAAAGAGGATAGAAGCAGCAACTACAGCAACATATCGCTTATACAACAGAAGACATGCATTGCGGAGCAATAGTCAAACATAAGCTCATAAGTTACAGTCAATTTCCAGACTAAACTCAGTTTAACATAGCATGCTGCATGCTCTTTAGTTTTGTAGCGCAGATTACCTGGCTAACTGCAGGAAGCGGTTAGCTGCACAGCTAATGTAGCCATTGCAAGGCTAACGCACCGATTTTAAAACACGGCAAAACGACTTAACAGTTATACACTTACTTGTTCGGTGTTTGTGGCTGATGCGGCAGGGATGCTTGGTACGGACCCAGGCTTCAGTGACAGTTGATGTGCAAAACCTGCCCTCTACTGTCCCAAGTTGTGGAAACATTCATCAGGAAAATGCTTCCGACAAACATACACCGTCTTAGGTAGACTCGACGGCGTATTATTGGAGTAAATAAAATTAAGCCACCGCGTCTTCAGGGGCTCTCCCGTCGCCAGTAAAAACAGACTCTTTTCCGTGTTGTCACATCCATGTACAGCGCAATTTCCATGTTTCGCTCGCTTAGGTGGTGCCATGTTGTTGTGTCCTCTATGGTCTCCTCACTACAAAATTGAAGTGACGTATCTATGGTGGCAACTTTTGAGCTGGGCGGGCAATCCATACAGTGGGTGGGAATCCAGAGGGGGGGCGTGGGGATCATCTCCCTTGCTGACGTAGTAAAGGGAAGAGCCTATCAACGCGCCATTTTGACGCACCATTCTCAAATGTTGACAAAGGGTGGGCATAGTTTGGTTTACACATTATGACATTTCTAGCCACTGGGGTGACTTAAGAAGGTCAGAGGAACTCATTTTAACGTTAAAAAACCTCAGAAAGTGAAAATTTCATGCCATGGGACCTTTAAAGCAAGACGGCCTTTCGATTTCATAAAATCGATGAAATTTAATTCCCTTTGAAATTTGGTCATTATGATATATGTTTATTTCTGTAATATCTTTAAAAAAAATATCAGGCCATTCTATGGCTGGGAAGTTATTTAATTTGAGGGGATTCCTGAGCAAATAATGTGCATGAAATCGCTCGCTTTGCGCAGTCAGGCAGATAGAGGAAGTCCGTGTGCGCATGCGCAAGTTTACCTTCTTCTTCTTCTTTTGGGTTTTACAGCAGCTGACATCCACAGTGTCGCATTACTGCCATCTACAGGTTTACCTTTGACCGTGCACTGACAGTTCCATCATTCTGTCGCTAAATGAACACCTGATCACACCGAGGTGCTCGCTGACCGCCGATATTTATTAGTTTGGTCCTGCGTTTCCTCTCCTTCGCAAAATAATGTCTTTTCTTCTCCTTGTCCATTACTGTAGTCAGGCTTCCATGTTTCATTCACACACTCACATCCTCCATTGTTCTTTCCTGTTTCAAATTTGCATCCCACAATGCCTTGTGCGAACAGGGAAAGCCCACCATGTCGTGCATGATGTAGTATCTTGACGTAAGGCAAGGAAAAAATGACGGAGAATTTAGGGCCATGGGGCTCTAAATTAATTAATTGTTCTTTCGGGGAAAAAAGTAATAAAATTGGAAGTCTGTAATTCAAATTCAGTAGCTTTCGGTCCACTAAGCAAAAATAATTGGGTGTCGGAGGAAATTCTTTTTATGGCCTAAATTTGAGAAATCTGAAAGGCAGTCTACCTTTAAAGCTGAACTGAAGTCATTTTTAAACTTGCTTTATTTCTTAATTAACGTGTTATTCAATTACGTTTTCGGTTTGAGTAACCTTATATCGTGACTCGTATTGGCAACTAATTGCAATTAAATATTATACTTATCGGCCTATTCGGTTTTTAGCCATGTTGAATTTAGTTCGTTTGGTCCACGGCAGGCGTCGCTTATCCGCGCGATCTTCACGAGACTTGTGCGAGACTTTGAAACATCAAATGTCAGCCAGGTGTCGGTGCCGCCATTTTGAAAACTGTTTTCCAAACGAAATATTGCACAAAAACGAATTTAAATGACGATTACTGCTGACTTTTTTCAAACTTTCCTGATTGCTATCAAAACAAACAAAACTTCTGGCTTGATTACGTCAGCATTCGAAAGAGGGCGCGCGCGTCTTTTGACAACGTTGGCAGATGTTGGTCGCTTTGATTTCCGCTGTACGTTTTACTTCCGTCGTACGTTTTACTTCCGTCTGACGATGTCTCGCACAGGTCTCAACGAATCTTGTTTACGGCCATTGCTTTGACATATGGACTGATATATTACAGAGCATATTTCAAACACTCATAACTTACTATAGCAGCGACAAAATAGCGATCAAAAATGCATTCCTATATTTAATAAAATGAGAGAAATAGAATTTTGATCATAAAAAATTTGCCTTCAGTTCTCCTTTAATGAGTGGGTTGAAGATGTTAGCAAGTGGCCGAATATACATGTATGAGGCTTGGGTTATAATCAACAAACGAGAAAACTGTGTCCTCACACCGAATTGCACCTATATGGCAGGGTAAGTAGACTATTATTTGGTGTTGTGGGCTTGTACAGTGCCTTGCAAAAGTATTCATACCCCTTGAACTTTTTCACATTTTTCTACCTTGCAACCACGAACTTAAAAGTGTTTTATTGAGATTTTACAGTATGTGATAGACCAACACAGAGTAGCACATAATTGTGAAGTGAAACAAAAATGATAAATGGTCTTCAAAATTTTAAACAAATAAAAATCTGAAAAATGTGGTGTGCATTAGTATTCAGCCCCCTGTACTCTGATACCTCTAAATACAATCCAGTGCAATCAATTGCCTTCAGAAGTCATCTAATTAGTTAATAGAGTCCTACTGTGTGTAATTTACTCTCAGCATAAATACACTTGTTCTGTGAAGGCCTCAATGGTTTGTTAGAGAACACTGAAGAACAAACAGCATCATGAAGACCAAAGAACTCAGCAGACAGGTCAGGGATAAAGTTCTGGAGAATTTTAAAGCAGGGTTAGGTTATAAAAAAAATCCCAAGCTCTGAACATCTCAAGAAGCACTGTTCAATCCATCATTCAAACATGGAAAAAGTATGGCACAACTGCGAACCTACCAAGACATGGCCGTCCACCTAAACTGACAGAGCGAGCAAGGAGAGCACTGGTCAGAGAAGCAGCCAAGAGGCCCATGATCACTCTGGAGGAGCTGCAGAAATCCACAGCTCAGGTGGGAGAATCTGTGCACAGGACAACTATAAGTCGTACACTCCATAAATCTGGCCTTTTTGGAAGAGTGGCAAGAAGAAAGCCGTTGTTGAAAGACAGGCATAAGAAGCCATGTAGGGGACACAGCAAACATGTGGAAGAAGGTGCTTTGGTCAGATGAGACCAAAGTTGAACTTTTTGGCCTAAATGCAAAGCGCAATGTGTGGCGGAAAACTAATGCTGCTCATCACCCTGTACACACCATCCCCACTGTGAAACATGGCGGTGGCAGCATCATGCTATGGGGATGCTTTTCTTCAGCAGGGACAGGGAAGCTGGTCAGAGTTGATGGGAAGATGGATGGAGCTAAATACAGGGCAATCCTGGAAGAAAACCTGTTGGAGGCTGCAAAAGACTTGAGACTGGGAAGGAGATTCACCTTCCAGCAAGACAATGACCCTAAACATACAGCCAGAGCTACAATGGAATGGTTTAGATCAAAGAATATTCATGTGTTAGAATGGCCCAGTCAAAGTCCAGACCTAAATCCCATTGAGCATCTGTGGCAAGACTTGAAAATTGCTGTTCACAGACGCTCTCCATCCAATCTGGCTGAGCTTGAGCTATTTTGCAAAGAAGAATGGGCAAAAATTTCAGTGTCTAGATGTGCAAAGCTGGTAGAGACATACCACAAAAGACTTGCAGCTGTAATTGCAGCAAAAGTATTGACGCAGGGGGGCTGAATACTAATGCACATCACATTTTTCAGATTTTTATTTGTTTAAAATTTTGAAGACCATTTATCATTTTCGTTTCGCTTCACAATTATGTGCTACTCTGTGTTGGTCTATCACATAAAATCTCAATAAAAAACTTTTAAGTTCGTGGTTGTAAGGTGGAAAAACGTGAAAAAGTTCAAGGGGTATGAATACTTTTGCAAGGCACTGTAGCTAACATAGTTCAGAGCTCTGTGATATACTTATTATTCAAACATGAATTATGCTCCTGTTACTGTCCTTTCAAATTTAACTTAAGCTGTTACTCTTCATATCAAAAATCACATGCCTTGTCCCTGTAACTTAGATATGCATAGATAACCTGACCTGATATAAAGTGGGCGCTGCAGACGTGAGCATTTCTAACCGTGTCCTCATTCCAGTCAACACGTTTAATCGCTTGCAGCCACAGACGCCGCCGGTTGCTCTGAAATGGTCGCGATCCTGTCAGAATCCTGTAAAACTTCAGTCGGCTGGTGGAATATCAATCCTGACAACTGTATAGATAGTTTTCACATGACGTCACAGAGTCGGGGATTCCCTAGTGGCGGCCATCTTGCGGGTCAAGCTTACCGTACGGGTCACTGAGCGCACATTGTAACGCGCGAGTACAAAGTCTTCAAAAGAACCCAAGCAGGCTATTTAAAGCTAGCAATGGTGCACACCTGTTGTATTCACGGCTGTCGTAATAGGTCAGATGATGACGTCAGGCGGAGCTTTTATGGAATTCCCACTGTACGGGAGCACGAAGGCGAGCAAACAAAGAAACTCAGCATACAAAGGAGAAATCTATGGCTTGCAAGAATCAACCGCAAGGATTATCAGCCTTCCAAACACAGCAAAGTCTGCTCCGATCATTTTATAAGTGGTAAGTTGTTTAAATAAACAATCAATTGTGTTTAAGTTTGTTTTTGGAAACCAAAACATCGTGTAAACAATCTCTGGAGGATGCCTAACTGGAACTGACATGGTACTGTAATACCACTAATGGATGTAAAATTTGTCTTAAATCAACTCGATATTATACACACACATATATTTATATGCAGTGTTGAGAGCTCTAAAATTCCAATGTTTACATACCTTGGCTGTAATTAGGACATGACTGTCACTTGTTTTTATATGGTGGACTTCACGGACCCAGCCACAGACAAAATAATTGTATGACTCCAGCGACTTGTATGCTTTGAGGTCGTCAAGTGTGTAGGCACTTTTACTATTCACGAAATAGTTCACAATATCAGGGTACGATATGGATGGAAGCCCTGCATAGTCACTTCAAAATGCATCTTTGTCCACTTCGTAGGGGTCAATTCCCCCAATCAAGGCCAGTTTGGCTGCATACCGTTGTCGTGAGATGTCATCTAATGTATCCATATACTTCCGTTTGCTTGATTTTGCCGACATTGATCTTTATTTTAGAAAACTGACTATATAATTTTATAAATTCGTCCGAGATAACATAGCCAGTAACAGCGATGGTCCGTTTTGTTAGCCCCACAAGATGGCAGCTGGAGGGCTTTCCCCGGAATGCCGTGACGTCAGTGAAAACTATCTATACCCAACGACCAGATGCTGGAAACAGTTTTTATTTGATTTTAAATGCGTGCTTACTTCATCTGTGTTTGTCAGCACGGCTAGGGAACAAGACCATTTCCGTTGCCTAAATGTGCGTGCGCGATTTTTGATGACGTCAGCTGTGAAAGAATCTATTCGTATTATTATTGTGAACACTTTGTTTGTCCATTATGGACCACTGCCTCCTAATGTTTCTTCATTTGGACAGAGTGGAAGGAGACGTCTTTCCTCTACAGAGAATGTACTTTTTAAAAGCCTTATGGTGATAATATTGTAAACTGGGACTACATGTTCGGCAATTACCGTGATCTGAAAATATAATATCTGTCCATGCATACTGACACCTGAAAAGTCATCTTTCCTGTAAAATATATTACAGGGAACAACAAGAAATCTCATCTCATCTCCTCTAGCCGCTTTATCCTTCTACAGGGTCGCAGGAAGCTGGAGCCTATCCCAGCTGACTATGGGCAAAAGGCGGGGTACACCCTGGACAAGTCGCCAGGTCATCACAGGGCTGACACATAGACAACCATTCACACTCACAGTCAATTTAGAGTCACCAGTTAACCTAACCTGCATGTCTTTGGACTGTAGGGGAAACCGGAGCACCCGGAGGAAACCCACGCGGACACAGGGAGAACATGCAAACTCCACACAGAAAGGCCCTCGCCGGCCCCGGGGCTCGAACCCAGGACCTTCTTGCTGTGAGGCGACAGCGCTAACCACTACACCACTGTGCCGCCCACAACAAGAAATGCCAAAAAATAAAATAAAATTTGTGAAAAAGCAACAAGAATGACTGACAGAACATCTAATAGCTGTTCACTGCCGATCTGCAAACCGAAATCATTTCACGGGGTTAAACGTAATACAGATGAGTAATACAGTATTGCAAAAGACCGCAATACAACCTTTTGACATTTTAATGCGTGTTTAATTTGTGTATAGTTGCTACTACTGCGAGTCCGCATATTTGTCAGCATATTGTTACTGTTATGTTTGCACCTTCTGCTTCTTCTTCTTCTTCTTTCGGCTGCTTCCGTTAGGCGTCACCACAGCCGTCCCAATTTATGATCCGCATATTTGATTTGGCGTAGGTTTTACACCAGAAGCCCTTCCTGACGCAACCCTCCCCGATCTATCTGAGCTTGGGAACAGCACTAAGTATGCACTGGCTTGTGCAACCCCAGCGTCTGGGTATTTTACCGAACCTGCATGTCTTTGAACTGTAAAGGAAACCCACGCAGATATGGGGAGAACATGCAGACTCCATACAGAAAGGCCTCCATCGGCTGCGAGGTTCGAACCCGGAACCTTCTTGCTGTGAGGCGACAGTGCTATTATGTTTGCACTTAAAAAAAAATCTGGGAAAAAAAATGCCCTTTGCATTGTCTGAATTTTATATTTAAATGGAAGACAGAGTAATAATCCTCCAGCTTAGTTTCTTACAGGGTAATTTGAGTAATTCTAGAACTAACAAAATATTTCAAGTCGTTATTTCACACTGAGAGAGACGAAATATTAATCTGTGCCAAAAATCATGGATTTTGAACTGAGCTTTGACATCAGTGACGCTAACACTACGCCTACTAAATACTAATATGACTGAAGCTGCACGGCTATATCATTTTGTTTGTTTGTCTGTTATTAGAGCATCACTGTAATTTCTATCAATCTTGTAAAGAAGCACAGTTAAGTCTTATATCGGTCATCGGTTTCTTAAGCAAACCCGAGTATCAGCACCTAAAGTGGATTGAGGTTTGGAAGCGCATGACTCTGTAAATGGTGGCCATTAGTACATTGCTTGTGTGAATGACTTGATAAACCGTGTTGCAGTTGTGTTCACATATGCCTATGCTCCTAAAGTTGCTCATTCTAGGCAATTTTGTAATTTTTAATGGATTGCCAAGTGACCACTTTTAGAAAAATGAACTAGTATTCTTGTATTATCTCTCTTTTTCTCTCACTTTGTCTCACTTTTTGTATGGATTAGGTTTTATCTTTTTTTTGTTCAATTTTTTGAACCTGTAAATTGTACTTTATATCATATAATGGGATGAAAGTATTCCATATAGCCAGTGTTACAGATTTTGTACAAACTGTGTTTATATGAAAATGTAACCAGTTCATAGGCTTTGAATGTTGCAATGAAAATTTTTATTTGTAAATGTTGACTATTAGACATTAATGAATAAAGGTTGCTTGATGTACAAATGGTTAAAAGAATAAAACCATATTAACATTCCACTATTAAAAACACTTATAAGACATATTAGGTAACAGTGTGAATAATTAATTGTGTTATTTATTTACTAATTTCATGACATTTAACATGAACACAATCTGCGAGTTGAAATGAAAATGATGAAATATTACGAAATCAGTGAAAATATCCAGGAGGGTCAGGATTAGTTCAGTAAACAGAACTGTTTTCATCATTCATCAACTAATATTACTCCGTTTACCCTTGAAGAATTACATAACTGACTAACAAAGACTTGAATTCTGCTTAAAAGTTTCTAAAACTGCGATGATGTTGTTATATTTCATTACATACATAAGACAAATGTACGACCAACAAACTTTGTTAATTGTTTTAATGTTTAAATAATATTGGCTGGCTTTGAGTGGTCTATCAGATATATTCCATTCAGCTAGCATGATATTGAACGAGTCGAAGACGAGTAGCTGAATGGAATATATCTGATGTACCACGAAAAAAAACCATCCATTATTATTATTATTATTATGCATACACATTCAATGGAACAATTGTAGATTTTACACAAAGTTAAGAACAGGGCGGTAACTTACCAATATTGAATTCTGATTCTGATCGAATGTAATTCAGTGTTCTGTCAATCCAATGTACTGTACAGAGTCAAAGTTCTAACAATAAAAATGGTACAAGTTCAAAAAGCCTGAACAACAACCCGACTCATATACAAGCTATACAGTGATGCTTGAAAGTTTGTGAACCCTTTAGAATTTTCTATATTTCTGCATCAATATGACCTAAAACCTCATCAGATTTTCACACAAGTCCTAAAAGTAGATAAAGGGAACCCAGTTAAACAAATGAGACAAAAATATTATACTTGGTCATTTATTTATTGAGGAAAATGATCCAATATTACATATCTGTGAGTGGCAAAAGTATGTGAACCTTTGCTTTCAGTATCTGCTGTGACCCCCTTGTGCAGCAATAACTGCAACTAAACGTTTGCGGTAACTGTTGATCAGTCCTGCACACCGGCTTGGAGGAATTTTAGCCCATTCCTCCGTACAGAACAGCTTCAACTCTGGGATGTTGGTGGGTTTCCTCACATGAACTGCTCGCTTCAGGTCCTTCCACAACATTTCCATTGGATTAAGGTCAGGACTTTGACTTGGCCATTCCCAAACAACTTTATTCTTCTTTAACCATTATTTGGTAGAACGACTTGTGTGCTTAGGGTCGTTGTCTTACTGCATGACCCACCTTCTCTTGAGATTCAGTTCATGGACAGATGTCTTGACATTTTCCTTTAGAATTCGCTGGTATAATTCAGAATTCATTGTTCCATCAATGATGGCAAGCCATCCTGACCCAGATGCAGCAAAACAGGCCCAAACCATGATACTACCACCACCATGTTTCACAGATGGGATAAGGTTCTTATGCTGGAATACAGTGTTTTCCTTTCTCCAAACATAACGCTTCTCATTTAAACCAAAAAGTTCTTTTTTGGTCTCATCCGTCCACAAAACATTTTTCCAATAGCCTTCTGGCTTGACCACGTGATCTTTAGCAAACTGCAGACGAGCAGCAATGTTCTTTTTGGAGAGCAGTGGGTTTCTCCTTGCAACCCTGCCATGCACACCATTGTTGTTCAGTGTTCAACTGATGGTGGACTCATGAATATTAACATTTTGCCAATGTGAGAGAGGCCTTCAGTTGCTTAGAAGTTACCCCGGGGTCCTTTGTGACCTCACCGACTATTACACGGCTTGCTCTTGGAGTGATCTTTGTTGGTCGACCACTCCTGGGGAGGGTAACAATGGTCTTGAATTTTCTCCATTTGTACACAATCTGTCTGACTGTGGATTGGTGGAGTCCAAACTCTTTAGAGATGGTTTTGTAACCTTTTCCAGCCTAATGAGCATCAACAACGCTTTTTCTGAGGTCCTCAGAAACCTCCTTTGTTTGTGCCATGATACACTTCCACAAACATGTTGTGAAGATCAGACTTTGATAGATCCCTGTTCTTTAAATAAAACAGGGTGCCCACTCACACCTGATTGCCATCCCACCTGACTCTAATTTCACCTTCAAATTAACTGCTAATCCTAGAGGTTCACATACTTTTGCCACTCACAGATATGTAATATTGGATTATTTTCCTCAATAAATAAATGACCAAGTATAATATTTTTGTCTCATTTGTTTAACTGGGTTCTCTTTATCTACTTTTAGGACTTGTGTGAAAATCTGATGTTGTTTTAGGTCATATTTATGCAGAAATATAGAAAATTCTAAAGGATTCACAAACTTTCAAGCACCACTGTATACAGGTTGACAGTTCAAGTTCAAAGTTACTTTTGGTCGTAGTTAATTGTTCCATTGCAGTTGTTCAAAACAAAAGGGCTTTGTTGAGTGAAGTCCACGAGTGAAGTCCTCTTGTAAAAGTCTCCGTCACTTTCCCTCACCTCCAAGTAGAACTTTATATTTCCACTATTGCTCTCTTTTCCAGTTTTTTGATGTCTTCTCTCTCTCTCCTGGCCAACAAAGAAATGATTGAGCGCATGCGCAACAGAAAAGTTTTGTCATTGGATCTTCGTGTGTGACATTGTGTTGTTTTGACAATGTGCAATATTATAACAATATTGCACACTCATTCTCCACTGGGGAGAGTGGTGTAATACATGGAGGATAAGCAATATGATACCAATATTGCATGCCATCAATAAACCTGCTAGAAGGGACTAAAATACATATTTTTATTCCATGGAAAAAGTGGCCCGTATGTATAATAATACTTGATATTGAATCCATCTTAGTAGCTGTTTTCCCCCCCTTTACTTTATTGGCTGAAAACATAAGGCTTGGTTTGCCATATCATAGCACTTAACACTAGTATGACCATATAAATAAAACATTTTGGATACACTATATTAATGATATATGATCACGGTTGCCATAGAAATAACCATAAATAAGTTTGGCATCAGCAAACTTTGCCCGGTTTGTTCTAGAGGAGCATGCAGTAACCAAAGCGCTCTAAAAGTCTTTTTATTTTTGGTGTTATTGAAGCCAAATACCACAAATTACTTCCACAGTGATTTCAAATCTGTGTGAAATGTCATATTGTCTGGATATCACCACCATTCCGTAGATAGGAGTCTGGAAATAACTGTCCTGGAAAAAAGGATAGACCTCACCATTAAGGACTTTAAAATAAACAAATAAAATTTTTGCCCTTGACATAAGAACCCTAGCGCAAGTTCACGATTATAACATTAGCCAGCTAACATTAGCTTAAAGCTGGCTAAACTGATCTACTTTTCTAATGGTTCCTGTATCAAAACATGGGGTATTTATAAAATTTTGTAAAGTGTTAAAACAAGTTAATGTTACTACACAAACATCTCTAATGGCTAAGTAGAACGGGGTTTGTCTTGGGCCAATGTTTTGGGTTTTTCCCCCCCACAGATAGCTCAACAAAATGGTCTTCCATAATATTTGCTCATGAAGAACGACTCCCAGGTATCAAATTTCATCCCAAACTAGTAAATGTTACTACAGAAATATCTTCTTCTTCTTCTTTCAGCTGCCTCCTTTAGGATCACCCGTTTCCATCTAATCCTTTCTTTGGTGTCTTCCCCTGTCACGCCAACCACCTGCATGTCCTCTCTCACCACATCCATAAACCTCCTCTTAGGCCTGCCTCTTTTCCTCTTGCCTGGCAGCTCCATATTTAGCATCCTTCTCCCAATATACTCGGCATCTCTCCTCCACACGTCCAAACCAACCCAATCTCATCTCTCTTGCTTTGTCACTAAACTTTCCAACTTGAGCTGTTCCTCTAATATACTTGTTTACTACATAAATATCTATACTGGCTAATTAGAATGGGGTTTGTCTTGGGCCAGAGTTTTTGTTTGTTGGTTTGTTTGTTTTCATAGATGACTCAACAAAAATGGTGGTCCATAATATGCACTCATGAAGACTGATTTCCAGGTGTCAAACTTTCATCCCAGGTGTCAGGCTTTCACTCAATTTTAAATCCACCTTTCCAACACTGGGCCAATGTCAGTCAGTTTGTTGGGTGTCAAATTTTGGTCAGTTTTGACAAAAAAAAAAAAAACCTGACTAAGTTGACCCAGTGCTCGCAAGTCCCAGAAAGGCCCACATGACTTTAGTGACACCATTCCATTGGGTGCCAACATTGTCCATTGGACCAAAGTTGGGTCACCAACAGACTTGAGTTACATGTCAATCCTGAGATACCGGTGATGCTGACCTCTCCTGCTCTTCAGACCTGCCTGATCCATCTTGATGCCCTACTTCTGGCTGGAGTCTCATCACATCGCTCCTGTGGAGGATGGCCCCATATGGACAGTCGAAAGACGCACTTGGAAGATGGTTCTGGACACTTACAGTACAGTTTTGCTATGATGGCTGAAGACTGCAGTTGACATGATAACTTTAGGACTGCAGTTGTCATGAACAGTTTTGCACTCAAGTCTCCATCAAGGAACAGTTGATAACTTCAACATAACAGATTTAATGCTAAAACTATAATGAATTTCCTGGTTACACAGTTGTACTTTGTGACTATGTAGTACACAGTTATAGAAGTAAGTTATTTATAATCATGCTTTCTGTTATCACCCAGATGAGGATGGGTTCCCTTTTGAGTCTGGTTCCTCTCAAGGTTTCTTCCTTGTGTCATCTGAGGGAGTTTTTCCTTGCCACCGTCGCCACAGGCTTGCTCATTAGGGATAAATTAGGGATAAAATTAGCTCATGTTTAAAGTCTTCATTTTTCTGTCAAGATGCTTTGCGACAATGTCTGTTGTTAAAAGCGTTATACAAATCAATCTGACTTGAGTTCACCCACCGATAACTTCACTGAAATTAAGTTATGTTGTACCAGTTTTGGTTCAAATTTGGTAGGGCTACTACAAAAAGTACTTATTTGTCAACTCTTCTTCTTCTTCTTTTAGGCCCATTGCCCCCTGCGGCGCATAGGCCATTGACAAGTTTCCTCCAGTGTACACGGTTCTGGGCCCTCCTTCCAAGTTCAGTCCAGCTTAGTCCCAACCCCTTGAGCTCGCTTTCTACCGTAAGTCCTTCCTCCAACTATTCCTCAGGCGGCCTCTTCTTCTGATGGTCTTCCTGGGTGTCAGCAGTCCATTTGGCCCCACAGTTTCCATCTGGCTTTCACCGTATCGTGTCATAAACCTTCATGTTGAAGACCCTACCTCGCCCAGGCCCGGTTGTTGAAAGTTACTCGTAGATGATTTTGTAACATCCCTTTTTACGATATAGGGTTGTTAGCCCTAGACCAACCTCCCAAGGGGGGAAAATGGGGGATCACTCTTCGTCTGGCCCCGGCCCTTTGACTTGTTCGGTATGAGTGGCCCTAACAGGAGCATGAAGCTCCAGCCCACATACTGTAGCTCTAGGGGTCACTGGGACACGCAAACCGTCCCACCATGAGTAAGGTGGTGATCCCAAGCGAGGCGGATTTGTCAACACTTGAAGAATATTGCATAGTGAAGGCCAACAGCCTCCCAAAACTGACATAATACCACGAAGTAAAACCTTTGTGCTGGAGGTGAAACTAGAGCGGCAGCTACAATTATCGACAGTCCATAATTATCAACACCTTTTCAGATTTACCAATAAAAAAATTTTACAAAGGTGAGTTTCAGTTACAACAGCTATTATTGGTTAATTAATCAACCGGAACACCCGCCTCGCCCTTTGATCTTGTCGTCTGATGACACAGCTCGTTACCTGAGATGGAATATTTTTAGCACGATCAGCAAGTTGAGGAAAACCCGGACGTTATCATCACAGGTAAGCATGGTGGAAAGATCATGGACATGTTTTTACTGATCAAATTCACCAATATTTCATGATCTCCTTGTCGAAACCTACTTTGTTTCTTACTCTTTCATTTGGCAGCCGCCATTTTGTATCTCAACGCGTGTTTGAGAAGTCGCATGAGGTGTCGATCACTTTCACCGGTGTCCACCATTATCAACACCCTGTGGAATTAAGGGACATTTACAACTGTTATGGATCGAGCTTTGTGTAACATTGTTGAAGTAGATGAAATACTTTAAAAAAATAAAAGTGCTGTGATTTATAATAATTTTTTTTTCCTGATTCATAACAGAATGGAATGCTTATAGAGGATTTGGAATCCGATTGCAATAAATAGAATTCGACCAGAATGAAATTCCTCACGTATAAAAAAAATTACATGCTTGAAATATTCAGATTTCTCTGTCCCATTCAGAATTATATATTTTTTTTGCAGTTTGTTGTAAATATCTACCACATACTACAATATCAGTAGACATTTCATATTTTGGTTCAAGGAATGACATGCGACGTTTGACCTGGATTTTCATGCGGTTACAATGTCAATTGCCTGTTGACATTTATTGGTAAACTACAAAACTAGAAATTAATACAAACAACGACGAATGATTAACCAAATGTGATCTACGGAAATACTTAGAAAGTGGGTAAAAAGTGGAACAAAAAGATTTTCTGACGCAGGTTCAACATTATCAGTTCATTTGTTTACAAATATTAGAATTACTTCCTCATTTACGTAAGCACCGACATCGACATATTTATATAAAAGATATTTTGCACTAAGGGAGGCACGGTGGTGTCGTCGTTAGCACTGTTGCCTCACAACAAAAAGGTTCTGGGTTCGAGCCCAACGGCCGGTGAGGGCCTTTCTGCGTGGAGTTTGCATGTTCTCCCCGTGTCCGTGTGGGTTTCCTCCGGGTGCTCCGGTTTCCCCCACAGTCCAAAGACATGCAGGTTATTAGGCTGGGCAGACACTGTGCGATTTTTTTCAATCGCGGTATTTAGCTGCTGCTCACACAGTACGAGTGAATCGCAGGGGTAAACAGCACGCAGCTTACGATTCCTGTTCTCACACTATACGATCCGATGCTCGGATGCGATCTGACTGCTCACACTGTACTTCCATACTTCCAGATTCTTGTATCCGGAACTGCAACGTGAATAGTGTTGTGACGTTTGCGAACGAACCGATTCTTTTGAACGGCTCCTAGGCATGAACGATGAGAACCGAGTCTCGAGCTGGGGGAGCCGTTCTTTCTGTCGTTCTTTTTCTGTACTGTGTTTCAGATAGTTTATAATGTTGTTGTGTGATATTAATGATAATATTGTGGGAAAACTACTTTGCACGGATGTTCATTTAATTTATTCTATCGTCATTTTGTTTGTTCTATTTTTGTGTATTTTAGAAGGTCCGGGTTCGAGCCCCGTGGCCGGCGAGGGCCTTTCTGTGCGGAGTTTGCATGTTGTCCGCGTGGGTTTCCTCCGGGTGCTCCGGTTTCCCCCACAGTCCAAAGACATGCAGGTTAGGTTAACTGGTGACTCTAAATTGACCGTAGGTGTGAATGTGAGTGTGAATGGTTGTCTGTGTCTATGTGTCAGCCCTGTGATGACCTGGCGACTTGTCCAGGGTGTACCCCGCCTTTCGCCCGCAGTCAGCTGGGATAGGCTCCAGCTTGCCTGCGACCCTGTAGGACAGGATAAACCGGCTAGAGATAATGAGATGAGATGAATGAGATGAATTTATTTTGGTTGCGATTCCCATAGATTTACATAGAAGACTAGATGCCTCGTCCCCGTTGCCCGTCAACGAAGTCGAACGTCCGCACATGGCGGCCATCTTACCTCAGACAGCTGGCTTACCCATTATATTGTGTTGGTAGCGATATGTACTTTTCAGATGACCGTAACTTCCTCAAATTTCAATCGATATTCAAACAGTTTGGTTTGTTATATAAAAAAAACAAACCGAAGTATGTATTTATGATATTAATGATGAATAATCATTTTATGTTTTAAAAAAATACGCATAGCTTGGCGAAAATATTTCAGTATACTACAGACTGTAAGACAGGATGCATGCTGAAATTCCTATGCTGTGAGAAGCCTAACACTGCATACTTATGGATAACTGCGGCCTTAGGACAAATAACCATACAATTTATTTCAAATTTTTAGTGAAAATATTTTTACATGTGATAGGGCCGTAGGGGAAGCTAAAGTTAAATAAACAGCTTACTCACTTCTGAAACTTCAGAAATCCTTTATCCACCTCAAAAACCTAATGCACTCACAGCACAGCATAATAACAAATGTAAACTCACATCATAGCATAATAACAAATGCACTGCCCGAGTAAGTAATAGTATAAAACAGTGACAGCGACTCACGGTAGCTTGTGACACAAAAAAAGCATTTAATTAATCACATGTGGTTATACTTCCAAGGATAAAAAGATATCTTTACATTTACAAAAAGAACATTCAAAGCTGATTATCATGTCAAAGTCAATATATGTTAGCACAGAAGATTGAAATTTCATTTGACTAGGCTCCAATGTGCAGTTAAAATAAAACTAAACATACTGATATAAACATCTACAATTAAAACACACACAGACACACACATCTTGTCATCAAAGTCAGTACTTTGATTTCCTGTAAATCATAATGTGAGTGCTGGGCTGTGCTGTGCTTGCATACGTCTTCATACCCCTTGTCTGTGGTAAGATGGCCGCCCTGTGCAGACGTTCTGGAATACGCGGTGAGGAATCTAGGCCCTGTCCACACGGCAACGGATTCAGGTGACTCCGATACAATTGCTTATCGTTTAGGCCTGGCGTCCACACGGCACCGGCGTTTTGGGTGCCCAAAACGCAATCTTTTTGAGAACGGGTTCCAGAGTGGAAAGATCTGGCAACGTTGCCGTTGCGAAGTCGTCTGGATGAGTAGAACGGATTTGTTTACGATGACGTCACAACCACATGACTGTGAGTGCTTCACGCCAGGTAGAAGTGTAACGAACTCGATGCGAGTTGTCAACAAATCCTATAACTTGGTTCATGAAACGCGCTTACAAAATATTTTCACTGTGAATATTTATTGTGTAATGGTGCAAAGTGAGAGAGAGAGAGAGAGACTCTGCCCTTAGGGCAGAGTCAATCCCGCCAGCAAAAATAGGGAAAAAAAGGAGCGATCTCACCTCTTCAGATGTTGGTTTAAGTCCGACAATACATTCCTCAAAAAGGGCGTAGAAGAGCAAATTAATCCATCAACATGTAGCATTCAATTTATTCCGGACCATTAAAGACGCTGCCTTCCGCCTAGAATCATACGTCATCCTTGCTGCCATATTGGATGGGTCAAAGCGGAGAATAAAGATTCATGTGCTGCGTTTAACTGTACCAACAGGTTTACCGTCCAAACGAGATCACATGGGATTACCTTTCACAGGTGAGAAACAGCAAATTAATCCATCAACATGTAGCATTCAATTTATTCCGGATCATTAAAGACGCCGCCTTCCGCGTAGAATCATACGTCATCCTCGCCGCCATATTGGATAGGTCAAAGCGGAGAATAAAGACTCATGTGCTGCGTTTAACTGTACCAACAGGTTTACCGTCCAAACGAGATCACATGGGATTACCTTTCACAGGTGAGAAACAACAAATGAATCCATCAACGTGTAGCATTCAATTTATTCCGGACCATTAAAGACGCCGCCTTCCGCGTAGAATCATACGTCATCCTCGCCGCCATATTGGATAGGTCAAAGCGGAGAATAAAGATTAGCTGCGTTTAACTGTACCAACAGGTTTGCCGTCCAAACGAGATCACATGGGATTACCTTTCACAGGTGAGACTGGAAAAATACTTTTCATTGTATTTCATTGTATTAGGTTAACTGGTGACTCTAAATTGACCGTAGGTGTGAATGTGAGTGTGAATGGTTGTCTGTGTCTATGTGTCAGCCCTGTGATGACGTGGCGACTTGTCCAGGGTGTACCCCGCCTTTCGCCCGTAGTCAGCTGGGATAGGCTCCAGCTTGCCTGCGACCCTGTAGAAGGATAAAGCGGCTAGAGATAATGAGATAATGAGTCCTCTTAGTTTGGAAATGTTTTTTAGGTGATAAAATGCCGTTTTAGTGATTGCTTTCATGTGACTGTCAAAGTTTAGCTCGCTGTCAATGAAAACACCAAGATTTTTAACCATTTCTTTAGTTTTAATCCCTTTTGTGTCAAGAATAGTGGTAATCCTGAGTCTTTTATCTTTTTTTCCAAATAGAATTACTTCTGTTTTATCTTTCAATGCAAAGGTACAATGTTGTGTAATGGACTTAAACTTGGCGCGCTTTAGGACCGCGCGGACAAGTACAATGAGGCGCTGTGACGTAGAATTGGAGCGACACGCGGATCACAGAGTCGGTGAGTGAGAAGTGAGTGGAGTCGGATAGAGAAGAGCTTCTCTCATACTTCATGCTAGTTTATTATACAGTACGCACTTTGTTTTTTTACCCTGAGGTGATCCGGTTTTAAACATAGCTCTATGAAAACGTCCATGCATGAAGTATAAGAGTTAAATAGTGTGACACTTAGCATAACTAGCTGTGTTAGGCATGTGCACGTGCCCTTAAAGAAGCAGAACCATGCATGCAGAAAAGTCTTATGCATGCATGAGTGACTTTTTACTACAATAATAATTATAATGCTCTTATCTCATAATAAACATAAACCCATCCTTCTGCAGCTGATCCTTCTGCTCCTGTCCTGCACATTTTAGTGTTTTCCCTCCTCCAACACCCACCCAGGGCTGTTAATTTAATTTGCTTTTTAATTTAATTAAAATCATTCATTTGTGTCAGAGTAGAGAAAACTAAAATATGCAGAGCAGGGTATTCCAGGTCAGGAGCAGGGATCAGAACCTGTAGTCTAAGCATCATGTTTTAATATATTTGAAAATGCAAATGGTTGAATGAGCTTCATTGAAGTTAAATATGGTTGATTTAACTGCCAGCAACTGTGATTAACACTTGCAGGCTGTAGCTTTGCTTAATAATCTGTAAGAATCAGTTTGTCAGGGAGAGCTGGTGCAATTGTAGGATGTTTTGAGTTACATTACTTCACGTTGATTTAAATTACAAACTCCTCACGTTGCATTATGGACCTACTTGATCCATCCTGGTGCCCTGTGTCTGGTTGGAGTTTTATCGCGTCGCTCCTGTGAAGGACGGCCCCATGAGGACAGTTGAAAGTTACACCTGGAGGACGCACTGGACTCTTACAGTAATGCTTTTATGGCTGAGGACTACAGTTGACTTGCTAACTTTAGGACTGCGGTTATCATGAACAGTTTTGCACTCAAGTTTTCATCAATGAAGAGTTACAACATCAACGAAACTGTCTTCATGTTAAAACTGTTAATGTTATAGTCATGCTGTCTGTTGTTGCCCAAATGAGGATGGGTTCCCTTTTGAGTCTGGTCCCTCTCGAGGTTTCTTCCTCGTGTCGTCTGAGGGAGTTTTTCTTTGCCACAGGCTTGCTCATTGGGGATAGATTAGGGACAAAATTAGCTCATGTTTTAAGTCGTTCAAATTCTGTAAAGCTGCTTTGCGACAATGTTTATTGTTAAAAGCGCTATACAAATAAACTTGACTTGACAATGTAGTTATTTCCCTGTATTGTCGGCAATTTCTGAACATTTGCACAAAACCCAAAAGGTGATGCAACGGGGTCATATTGTGTGGGTGAGTTGGTGGCACGGTGGTGTAGTGGTTAGCACGGTCGCCTCTCAGCAAGAAGGTTCTGGGTTCGAACCCAGTGGCCGGCAAGGGCCTTTCTGTATGGAGTTTGCATGTTCTGCGTGGGGGTGCTCCGGTTTCCCTCACAATCCAAAGATATTAGCATGGCTGCCCACTGCTCTGGGTATGTGTGCGCGCATGTGTGTTCACTGCTTCAGATGGGTTAAATGCAGAGAGGAAATTTCACAAGTGTGTGATGAATAAAGTTGTGCTTTCTTTCTTTTTTCCTTTCTTTTCAATCCAAAGACATGCAGTTAGGTTGACGTGTGGTGGCCTTGGGCTGAGGTGCCCTTGAGCAAGGTACCCGACCCTGATTGCTCCCCGGGCACTCTGGTGTGGCTGCCCACTGCTCTGAGTGTGTGCGTGTGTTCACTCCTTCAGATGGGTTAAATGCAGAGGATGAATTTCACTGCTTGAAGTGTGCATGTGACAAATGAAGCTTTCTTCTTCTTCTAACACCACCTAAAAACGCTATAAACTTCGATATACATCAGGAACCAAATTGAACTGCCATACATTCATTGGTTTGGAAAGTATTAAGTAATTCCAATGGAACACTCTTTCTTTATTTGTCTTTTTTTTTGGTCCATCATAATAACCATGATTACTATGGTATGGCAATATGGTTACTATGGTTTACTCATTCTATTATTGTATTTTTAATAAAGAGTATAATGTCTGTATCAGCTCTGTGTCCTTAGGAGCATGGAAATTAACGCCTGCATCTTTTTTTTTTTTTTGTCTCCGTGGCGTGCTGCCACGTTTTGCTGCTTTTAACAGTCTGGGAGACGATAATTTGTGCAATTATTACAGGTGTTACAATTGTTGTGTAAGTTGCACCCATCCTTTCTGACAATCTTGTAAACATGGACAAGCCCTGAAAGCTACAGTATACTAACAGATAGATAGTGTTGAAGTAAGTGTACACAACTGTACACAGAAAAAAAATACCCTGAAGGACATGTTCAGTTTTTGAACATGTAAAGGGATAAATTGATATGATTAAATTTATATTTTTCTGTAAAGCTGCTTTGTGACAGTGTCTATTGTTAAAAGCGTTATTCAAATAAAATTGACATGACTTAAAGAAACAGTAGAAAAATGGTTCCTTTTTTCACTTACATGTGTGGGGACCTTCAGCATGAGTGGCTGAACCCTACTGGCTTTTTCAAAGAACACAGAGAAGACCTCCATCCATCCATCCATCCATCCATCAGTCAATCAATAAATCCATCCATCCATCAATAGATCCGTCCATCAATCCATCCATCCTTCTATCCATCAATCCATCCATTAATCAGTCCACCCATCAATTAATCCATCAATCCATTCAATCAATCCATCCATCAATCAATCAGTCCATCCATCCATTAATCAATCAATCCATCCATTAATCAATCCATCCCTTAATCAGTCAATCCATCAGTCCATCCGTCCGTCCATCCATCAATCAATAGATCCATCAATCAATAGATCCATCCATCAATCAATAGATCTGTCCATCAATCATCCATCCATCCATCTGTCCATCAGTCCATCCATCCTTCTATCCATCAATCCATCCATCAATCAGTAAATCAATCCATCCATCAATCAATAAATCAATTAATCCATCCTTCTATCCATCAATCCATCCATCAATCAATCCATCCTTCTATCCATCAATCCATCCATTAATCAGTCCACCCATCAATTAATCCATCAATTCATTCAATCAATCCATCCATCCATTCATTAATCAATCAGTCCATCTATCCATTAATCAATCCATCCATCCATCAATCCATCAGTCTATCTGTCCATCAATCAGTAAATCCACCCATCCATCAGTCCATCCGTCAATCAATCCATCCATCCTTCCATTAATCCATCCATCCATCAATTCACCCATCAATCAATTCATCCATCCTTCCATTAATTAATCTATTCATCCATCCATCCATCAATCCATCCATCCCTTAATCAGTCAATCCATCCATCAGTCCATCCATCCATCAATCAATAAATCCATCTATCCATCAGTCCATCCATCCGTCAGTCAATAAATCCATTGATCAGTAAATCTACCCGTCCATCCATCCATTGGCAATAAATCCATCAATCAGTAAACCCATCCATCCACCTATCAATTAATCCATCCATCCTTCCATTAGTCAATCAGTCCATCCATCCATCCCTTAATCAGTCAATACATCAATCAATAAATCCGCCCATCCATCAGTCCATTCATCAGCCAATAAATCCGTCCATCCACCATCAGTCCACCCATCAATCAATCCATCCATCCTTCCATTAATCAATCTATTCATCCATCCATCAATAAATCCATCCATCCATCCATCCATCAATCATAGGGACCCATTAAAAGTTTGTTTCCATAGCTCTACATAGATATAATGAAGTCACAGCTATGCAGCTGAGAGAAAACTAACAGTGACAATTGTGCTGGCTCTCTCCGAAGCCCATTTATTGGTAGAGTACATTTTAAAAATCGACCAACATGCAGTACATTATCAAAACTGTCAAGTGACAGTGAGCAGACAGACACAGTGCAAAATAAGCATCATAGTTAATTATATAGAGCAGTGTTAAACAGTAGTGTGAGTTGACATGCAAAAATAGCACAAAGTAAGAGTCATAGTAGAGGATGCATGATCTTAGAATGCAATGTCAGCATCAACCAATTTAGTGCCAATTTTATTGCAAGCAAATGGCCAAAGACAATTTTTTGATTAAAATCTCTGAATAAAAAATGTGAGTACTGCTATGATGCTCATCTCAAAGCCAGCAGTAGGAGGACAACATAGGATTACATTACAGAACAGCTACAAATCCAGTAGGAGTGGTGTTGGAACATGAACAAAACATGCTGAACAAAATACAGACAGAAATAAATACCCTCAGTCTCACGACAATTACATTTTCAGCACATTTCCTTTAATCACAGATCTATTGTTAGAGGATCTTCGTCGTATAATCTTATTTCACAATCTGTTCTCGAGTTCGGCCAAGATTTTATCGAGATCATTTCATACAGTGTGTATACTTCAATAGCTATGTATCCAGCATTGTAATTGCAGATAAAACCATAAGGCTGTTAAAGTCTGGAAAATCAACTGATTGTTGATTTGAGTGTTGAAACGAATCATCTTGTTGCACCCTCTGCTGGGATGTCTCCAAGGTGAGAAAGATGATTTTCAGAGGAATCTGTGTGGAATGAGCTGAATTTATTACAGATCAAATTAAGTCATATCGATGCGTCAGTCTCAAGCTGGAATTCATGAAATTGCTTTTAATCACATAAATATGCATGTTTCTGCTGTGTGTAATATCACTACGCACCATTTCATTTAATGTAGTGTAATTGCAGATGTACACAGTGATGTGTTAGGATTAAATCTGTCAGGCTCTTAGTGATGTTTACTCCATGTGGCTTTAAGTAAATCGTATTCTGGAAAATTTAATAAGTATTTCTATGTATATATACAATCAGGGATGGACAAATCATAAATTTATTAGCTTCAACACAAATGTTTGGTTGTCTGGAAACATCCAGGCTAAAAAATATTAGCCAACATACAACCCCAATTCCAAAAAAGTTGCAATTCTGTGTAAGCTGTAATTAAAAACAGAATGTGAAGCTTTGCAAATCATGGAAGCCCTACAATTCATTGAAAATAGTACAAAGACAACATATCAAATGTTGAAACTGAGAAATGTTATTGTTTTTTGAAAAATATATGCTCATTTAGAATTTGATGTCAGCAACACGTTTCAAAAAAGTTGGGACAGAGGCATGTTTACCACTGTGTTGCGTCACTTCTACTTTTAACAACACTCTGTAAACGTTTGGGAACTGAGGAGACCAATTGCTGTAGTTTTAAAAGAGAAATGTTGTCCCATTCTTGCCTGATATACAATTAACTGATCATGGTCTCCTTTGTCTTATTTTACGCTTCAAATTGCACCAAATGTTTTAAATGGGAGACAGGTCTGGACTGTAGGCAGGCCAGTTTAGCACCTGGACTCTTTTACCATAGAGCAATACAGTTGTAATACATGCAGAAAGCGGTTTGGCATTGATTGGCTCAAACTGAAATAAACAAGGCCTTCCCTGAGATTTTGTCTGGATGGCAACATATTGCTCTGAAGCGTGTTTATATCATTCAGCATTAATGATGCCTTCCCAGATGTACAAGCTGCCCATGTCATGTGCACTAATTCACCCTCACACCATCACAGATGCTGGCTTTTGAACTGTACATTGATAGCAAGCCGGATGGTCCCTCTCCTCTTTAGCCTGGAGGACGTGGTGTCGATGATTTCTAATAACACCAGAACAAAGACGAGAGATTAACATTAAAGTACTGTATATGCTTTGAGCTAACGGGATATGGATGTTATTATGTTATAACCCCGATTCCAAAAAAAGTTGAGGCACTGTGTAAAACATAAATAAAATAAAAATACAGTGTGATGATTTGCATATCATAGAAACTCTATATTTCATTAAACATGGTACAAAGACAACAGATCAAATGTTGAAACTGAGAAACGTTACTGTTTTTTGAAAAATATATGCTCATTTTGAATTTGATGCCAGTAACACGTTTCAAAAGAGTTGGATACAAAAACATAATTTGGCCCATATTTGTGGTCAAAATGAGATAGTAATGATAGGAAAGCAAATTCTGTATCTTCCTTTAAGTCACGCATAGGAAAGAAGGATCTTGCATCTATAGTACAAGGCAGCTGTGCCTCATGCTCTGCAGGTCAAAGTTAGGACTTACAAGTTTTATAGTATACATTTTATAGTATACATTTAAAATGTATTGTTTATATTTAAGATTATAGATAGAAGGATTAGCGCTGTCACCTCACAGCAAGAGGGTCCGGGTTCGAGCCCCGTGGCCGGCGAGGGCCTTTCTATGCGGAGTTTGCATGTTCTCCCCGTGTCCGCGTGGGTTTCCTCCGGGTGCTCCGGTTTCCCCCACAGTCCAAAGACATGCAGGTTAGGTTAACTGGTGACTCTAAATTGACCGTAGGTGTGAATGTGAGTGTGAATGGTTGTCTGTGTCTATGTGTCAGCCCTGTGATGACCTGGCGACTTGTCCAGGGTGTACCCCGCCTTTCGCCCGTAGTCAACTGGGATAGGCTCCAGCTTGCCTGCGACCCTGTAGGACAGGATAAAGCGGCTAGAGATAATGAGATGAGATGAGAGAGAAGGATATATTTCGGATTTTATTCATATTTCTTTATTTATAGCTAGTGTCCCCAATTAGTAGGCTACTTGCGGCCAGCTATAAGTTTGGCACTTTAATAAAGTTGTCAATTGATTGATTGGGACAGGGGCATGTTATATCACCTCTACTTTTAACAACACTCTGTAAACGTTTGGGAACTGAGGAGACCAATTACTGTTTTTTTTGAAAGAGAAATGTTGTCCCATTCTTGCCTGATGTACAATTTCAGTTGCTCAACAGTTCGGGGTCTCTTTTGTCGTATTTTTCGTTCCTTAATGTGGCAAATGTTTTCAATGCGAGACAGGTCTGGACTGCAGGCAGGCCAGTTTAGCACCCGGACTCTTTTACTACAGAGCCATGCAGTTGTAATACATGCAGAATGTGGTTTGGCATTGCCTTGCTGAAAGAAGGAAGGCCTTCCCAGAAAAAGATTTTGTCTGGATGGCAGCATATTGCTCTGAAACATGTTTATATCATTCAGCATTAATGATGCCTTCCCAGATGTACAAGCTACCCATGTCATGTGCACTAATGCACCCTCATACCATCACAGATGCTGACTTTTGAACTGCGCACTGATAACAAGCCGGATGGTCCCTCTCCTCTTTAGCCTGGAGGACGTGGTGTCCATGATTTTCTAAAAATAATTTCTGCTTTTGATTCGTCAGACTTCAGGACAGTTTTCCACTTCGCCTCAGTCCATCGTAAAAGAGCTCGGGCCCAGAGAAGGTGGCGGTGTTTCTGGATATTGTTTATATCTGGCTTTAACTTGCATTTGTGGATGCAGTAATGAACTGTTTTCACAGACGATGGTTTTCTGAAGTGTTCCTGAGCCCATACAGTGATTTTCCACTACAGGCACGTGTCTGCTTTTAATGCAGTGTCTCCTGAGGGCCTGAAGATCACAGGCGTCCAATGCCAGTTTTCAGCCTTGTCTCTTGCATACAGAGATTTCTCCAGATTCTCTGAATCTTTTCATGATATTCTGTACCATAGATGATGTGATCCCCAAATTCTTTGCAGTTTTACATTGAGGAACGTTATTCTTAAATTGTTGCACTGTTTGCTCACACAGTCTTTCACAGAGTGGTGAACCCTCCTCATCTTTACTTCTGAGAGACTCCGCCTCTCTGGGATGCTCTTTTTATACCAGTCATGTTATTGACCTGTTGCTAATTAACGAAATTATTATTATTATTTTTTTAAATGTTACACAACTTTTCCAGTCTTTTGTTGCCCCGTCAACAAAATTCAAAACAAGCCTATATTTTTCAAAAGACAATAAAATTGCTCAGTTTCAACATTTGATATGTTGTCTTTGTACTATTTTCAATGAAATATAAGGTTTCTAAGATTTGCAAATCTTCACATTCTGTTTTTATTTATGTTTTACACAGCGTCCCAACTTTTTTTTGTAATTAGGATTGTAATTTACAAATGTATGGGGAGCTAGTTAGCTTGGGAAGTGCATTAATCCAGACTAAGACTTGGTTATTGTTCTTTTTGAACTACAGTATGTTTCTAACGTTACACATCATAGTTTCGCACTCAACAAAAAGTTAGCCAGTTGTTGGCCAGTGTTGTGCGTTATACGTAAAACAATACTATTTGATTCTCTTTTGCATGTTGTGCTAGCAGGAGTTATACGGTCTGCAGTACTCGGTCCAGTCCACCTCTCAGCGTGTGGTCTCGTAGTGAGAATGTGTTGTCTGATTAAGGAGAGATTAACTAAAATAGTATCCTGGGAGATGGAAAAAAAAGGACTGCCATGTATTGCTGTGAGGAAAGCAGAAATATTTCACACCAGGCTCTGGAAAGCGATTACTGTTAGAGCGGCTTGACAGATGGTCCTTGGTAGGGTTCTCCATATATCAGCGCAGATAATTTAGCACTGCTTATTGCTAGCTCTTTCCCCTTTGCCTGGTTTTCACTCTTCTAAAATGAAAACTTCACAGCGAGTTGTTTAATAAAGAGAAAAACAATGTCAGTCATCACCACAGAACTGTGGGAAAGGGATAAAAAAAGAAAGTGTTTGTCTATTCCATGCCAAAGTTTGCCAGAGCCAAAGTGCAACTGTGGTGGCGGCCCTTCTGTTGAGCTCCTCGCCTGAGATTTTCCCAGCAGGATGCTCTTAGATTTCAGAGATTTCCATCCTGGCAGTTGTTATTATCCTCTCGGCTCCTGCAGCCCTTCTGAAGCTAGTATCCGCAGATCCGTCAGGCGGCTTAACGCAAGTCTGCATGTGGGCTTTGCTGGAAAAAAATGGATTATTACTTTCATACAGTATTTGTCCCAAAACAACCTTGATTAATGGATTTTGCTGTAAAGTGGGTTTAAGTGCTAGACATCACAGGTTTTTGTGCTCGAATGGGCTTACTGCGCTGCTTTGTTGTCCTAGGGTTTAGAGTGTGTCAGATCCTCATCAAGATTAGAGGTTTGGATGGCACCATTACAGCTCTTGAGGCTACATTCGGTTTGAATATTTACTCAGCCTTCACTGGTTACATGATTAAGTCGAACATATCCAAGTCTGGCTTTGTGAAAGGAAGTGGTAGCTCGGTGGTTAAGATGACTGTTGGACTACTGATCGGAAGGTCATGAGTTTAAATCCCAGCACTGCTAAGCTGCCACTGCTTGGCCCTTGAGCAAAGACTTTAACCCTCAACTGCTCAGGTGTTTAAATGAGAAATGTAAGTTTAAACAATTTCCTAGCTTGGGATCAATAAAGTAAATCAGTCTATCTGTCCTCCCAATCTATCCATCCATCCTTTTTTCTTTTCTTTCGATCTTATCTCTCTTTGGATAAGGGGATCTGCCAAATGACCCCTCTGAAGAATCGCCACCTTAATGTGGTGGAGGGGTTTGGCTGTCCTGGTGATCCTGGGAGCTGTGTTGTTGGGGGTATTAGCCCCTGGTAGGGTCTCCCAAGGCAAATTGGTTCCAATTTGGGGCCAGACTAAGCACGATTCAAGACCCCGATGAAATGGCAAAGAAAGAGCTGCAGTACCTCACCTGGGAGTGGGAAACTGGGGCCTCCACCTGGAGCCAGACCTGGGAGGAGAGCTCGCCGGCGAGTGTCTGGTGGCCAGACCTTGTGGGCTCACCACCTGCAAGGACAGGCACCAGGGTCGGGTGCATTGTGAGCTGGGTGGCAGGCAAAGGCTGGAGCCTGGGTGTGCTGATCCTCGGCAGCGCAGACTAGTGCCATAAACACAAATGTAAAATACATAAAAGCAGCCTTGAGAGTAATTACAAGTTTATATTAATGTACTTGTTGTAATACATTATTGTTTCTATAGTAACCATTAATTCACAGGGAATTGTATGGCTTCACCAATGACCATATACAATATCGGCATAGATTTCGGAACAGGAATTTAAAAGGGAAGCCAAAATGTCTTTGACGCCCTCTAGTGGATGGCTGCAGTACCTTCATACAAAACCCCGCCCATTCCCATATGAGTGAAGGGGAAAAAACTCAAGTTTACAAATTTAGGTTATTCGATGATAGCAGGGTGTGGTGATGAAGTGATTGATGGTTTTTAAGGTTTGATGAGAACTGACAGTCGAGCCTCATGAACATTACGCACTTTCCAAAATGGATCTGAAGCTCTTACTGAGATTACAGCCATGTAACAAAGCCATGTGGTGTTCTGCTGTAAAGTGTTGTAGCAGACCCTCAGCCGGAAGTTCGTTGCAGATTTCTGGTATCTCATCTCATTATCTCTAGCCGCTTTATCCTGTTCTACAGGGTCGCAGGCAAGCTGGAGCCTATCCCAGCTGACTACGGGCGAAAGGCGGGGTACACCCTGGACAAGTCGCCAGGTCATCACAGGGCTGACACATGGACACAGACAACCATTCACATTCACACCTACGGTCAATTTAGAGTCACCAGTTAACCTAACCTGCATGTCTTTGGACTGTGGGGGAAACCGGAGCACCCGGAGGAAACCCACGCGGACACGGGGAGAACATGCAAACTCCGCACAGAAAGGCCCTTGCCGGCCACGGGGCTCGAACCCGGACCTTCTTGCTGTGAGACGACAGCGCTAAGCACTACACCACCGTGCCGCCTGCTCTCTCTCTCTCTCTCTCTATCTTTTAAAAGCAGCATTATGGCATATAAGCAGTAGTATAAATTTGTAGTATTTCGATGTCTAAGCTAGCTCATTGGACTGATGATATAACTAGCAAACCAACATGAATGAATAAATAAATGACCAAATATCATTTATCTTAAAGATCATTAGCAAGCATGTGAAGTAGCTTGGTAAGTTAGCTAATCACTCCTTTTTAAACAAATAAATTAGAACTTGTGCCTAAGCCTAAAACTAATTTGAATATTAATTAACACAAGAAAATGTACAGTACTGTGTAAAAGATTTGGCACCCCTTGTTTGCCACCCCCCCATACAAACGTTGTTATAGATTTCTATTTTCTGACTTCTACATTATCGAGTCAGTACAAAAGCATTTTAGTGTTCCAAACACTGGTTTTCCAGCACAAAATTAAATGTTACAGAAACAAAAAAAAGTTTGTATCTGAGCAGCATATTACATAAGAGAGCACTTTTCAAATTAAAAAAGAAAACATAATGAAGGCTCCTGGGTTTTGGTGCAAAATGAAGAAGCGAGTGCGACAGTCAAAGTGTCCAGAAGAACTGGGGCTGATTCTGCAAGATGCTCAGTAAAACCTACAGCTCATTTCCTTATCATACTGCACTCATTGTACCTGAGACTACTATTTTATTTTAAAGCATAGGGTCATCTCACACCAAATATTGACTTTGATTCATTTATTATGGCTTACTGCTGTTTATAGTATTTTTTTAATGTTGAAACATTTCATTTCATTATTTTAAGTCATTTTTGATTGACAGCATTTCTTTACATGTGCCTAAGACTTTTGCACAGTACTGTATAATTAACAGTTATTCCATGAAATTGAGTTGTACATGAGCTGATAGCTGACGAGGTGCGTAGCACCGAGTTGTCTATAAGCCATGTACGACGAGATTGAGTGGAATAACTGTTTTATTCTATCCACATTCACTGGATTTTGAGAAACGGAACATTTTTTATTTGCAAATTTGATAATGAAGGCTACTGGGTTTTGGTGCAAAATTAAGAAACGAGTGCGAGAGTCAAAGTTTTCCTTGCCACCGTCGCCATGGGCTTGCTCATTGGGGATAGGTTAGGGATAAAATTGTCTCATGTCTTGGGTCATTCAGATTCTGTAAAGCTGCTTTGGGACAATGTCTATTGTTGAAAGCGCTATACAAACAAACTTGATAAATAAAAACTTTGTACAAAACGTCCGACAAAATCATTTCTGCTTAGAATGTAAACAAACCGGTGAAATTACAGTAGCAATTTGTGAAAAATGCTGTCATAATTCCTGAAAAAATAAAAGATTCTTTTATTCCATATTTTGTTTATTTTTTTCTGTATTTTTTGGGGTTTTGTTTTCGAGTTGAGTTTTTATTTCGTCCTCGGTTGGTTCAGCAACACGCTCCGCCATTTTGTTTTTCTCTACTCACGCTATGGAGCACTTGCATGCGACGTCACAGCCGATCCAGATTGTGACAGACGCCATCTTGTAGATCAAACGCCATATTCCGCCTTCTACTTCTACTTTTACTTCTACCTTTTCTTCTGGAAAACCCTACTATATACAATTCTACTACAACAGCTGCGGCTACAAGCTCTCCCTACCTGTGTATGTTTATGTTTTTTGTGTGTATTTTTGCGTGTTGTTCGTCTGTACTGGACTTCAATATCCACTACAACCGTATGGACTTACTGGACGTTGGTTTCCAGCAGAAAATGACGGTTTGTAGCGATTTCCATCGCATGCACAACATTCCGGACGAGATAGCGAGACCAGCAGGGTCTCCGTGGATTGTTATCGGAAGCAAAGCGAAGGAGGCGGCGTCGGGAGAGGAAGCAAAAGCGAGGCTGCAGAGCCGGCCTGTTGACTAAGCTCAGAAAACAGCCACTCAAACCTCCACTGCTAAGCCTCTACCTCTCCAACGCCAGATCCATGTAAACAAGACGGACGATTTGTAATTACAGCTGTAATTACCTTATTCTATTCTATAATCGGCTGGTCAGTGCTATACTCAATACTTAAGTGACTTACCCATCCAATGAGGATTCTTGTTTACAAGATGCCACATCTGAGTCGCTGACAAATCCTGAATTTCTGTAGAGATAACTGTCCAGAGATTTATAAGCACACAGTGCTTCACCACTGAGCAGCGAGGGAAAGTTAATGAGGTAATTATACACGTCCGGGTATTCCGCTGGCAGTTCAAAATCTGGTCGTGAAAACTCCGTCCGGTAAGCCATAAGGGTCACTAATCTGTAGATCGTTTATTTTAGACATATATCTAGTTATCTGTTCATTAGAAAAATGAGCCGTGTAGTCTGTCGGTTGAAATTGATCCATTCTGTACACGAGTGCAGCAGTATTCAGCGGTGTTTTTGACCTACAAGATGACGGTTGTGTACTTTCCGGTCACGTGACTGCAAGATCTCTATATGAGCTGATATCCTAGTAGTAGAGTAGCCAGTCAGAGTGCACGATTGCTCATATCCAGTGAATGTGGATAGAATAATCGTTATTATATTGAGTTTTTTCTCAAGGAGATTTTGTTTGTTTAACATTTATAGAAGGAGTCTTCAGTGTCAGTAGGTTTTCCTCCACAGGAAAGTCTTCATTACAAAGGACCTTGCATATTCTGTTTTCTCTGTTCGATGACAAGCTGTAGGTTTTTTTTTTTTTCCTGAAAAGAAATTCTCATGAGAGGAAAGCTGTTTAAAGTTGTTATAACTTAAGCGATAACAAGCTTTAATTTGTTTTGTGGCTGTTTACAATATTAACTGTAACTATAAACTGGTAAAAAGTTTTCCCTTAATGAATAAAAATGGAATCATTGACAAATTAATGTTGCAAAACACTTTGGGATGTGTTGCAAAAGGAAAATAATCCACTTCACGGTGGTAACAGTAACTCTAACTCCGCTTCATGTTGCGCTTCATAAAATCACCATGTTGTTGATTATTTTCCCAATACCACAAACTCCCAAGTGTATTAAAATGTCTATATACAGTATTATCTTTAATATCCAATAGTGTCTTCATTATATTCAAACGATTCGTGTGATATGGTGTTGAGCCACAGCAATTTAACATGAATTGACCCTTTTCAAAAAAGCCTCTGCTGTACCAGTACGGTCATTAAAATGAAGTAAACAGACATTTGTTGTTCCTCGATTAGCTTTTAATTAGTTTATTTGAACTGGCAGAAGAGAGGACAGTTGTAATTGGCAAGTCACTTCCACACTACAAAGTTACACAGTAATCACTCTGTCCAGCATGCGAAATATATATATATTATTTTTAAAACGAGTGTTAAAGGTCTGTTTGAGGATTTAATAATTGCCCTCTGTCTAAGCAAAAGAATGCCTAATTAGGCAAAAGCATTTTGCTGTGAGAATACATGAAAGACTGCAGTTCAGTTCCCTTTCAGGAATCATTAATTCTATAATGAGGATTCAAACACCAAAGCCATAAGGCTGCATTAAATCTTCTGTATATAAACGAATCTCTCTCTATATGGCATGTTTATATCACAGTAATGACCTTTTATCACAGTGTGCGAGTGTCGCAATATTGCATTTAAGCACATTAAAGTGTAAAGATCAGAATTTTTTTTCAAACACTCCAAAATGATCAAGAACAACAAGAAGCCTTTTATTTATCGCACGTATACTCGAGCACAGGCTTAAAAACACAGTGAAATTCCTCCTCTGCATTTAACCCATCCGAAGCAGTGAACCCACACAAGTGAGCAATGAGCGCGCACACACATACCCAGAGCAGTGGGCAGCTATGCTACAGCACCCAGGGAGCAGTCGGGGGTTAGGGGCCTTGGTCAAGAGCACTTCAGCCCAACCTCAGGCCATGGCCGCCCCATGTGAACCTAACCACATGTCTTTGAACTGTGGGGGAAACCGGAGCACCTGGAGGAAACCCACGCAGACACTGGGTGAACATGCAAACTCCACACACAAACTCCTGTCAGCCGCTAGGCTCGAACCCAGACACTTCTTGCTGTGAGGCGACAGTGCTAACCACTGCGCCACATGAAATAAACTAGAAGGGAACTCGGTAGAGTGCGTACCTCCGCCAAAGGCACATATTAGAAAATCCTGGTTGCACATAGTAGTAGGACTCCGTCAGTAGTGTCGACTATGGTGGTGCGCCCCACTTGCGAGTTCCAGTGTCTTTGGTGCAACTTCGACTGTGGCTGATTAGTCCAATGTGGGAGAGACATGATCTTCCACACTTGGCACATATGTAGACCATCTCTGTGTTTTGGAGGTTGCTTCCTTTCTTCTTCCGATGGAAACGCTTCTCCTCAGCTTGCTTGGTCAGTGTCTCTTCTCCCGTTTTGAGGCCTTCTTTCAGGACACATTTCCAGCTGGTGCAATTGTCAGCTGTTTCCTCCCAGTTCTCGATGTTGAAGCCGATGGCTTTCAGGTCGCGCTTGCAAACATCCGTGTAATGCAGCTTCGGATGGCCAGTGGGCCTCTTCCCAGTTGGGAAAACTGGGGATGGTCCCAGTTTTAGTGGAGCAAGTAAATGGGTACTGGGGGTGGTCCCAGTTTTAGTGGAGCAAGTAAATGGGTACTGGGGTTGGCCCCAGTTTTAGTGGAGCAAGTAAATGGGTACTGGGGGTGGTCCCAGTTTTAGTGGAGCAAGGAAATGGGTACTGGGGGTGGTCCCAGCTTTAGTGGAGCAAGGAAATGGGTACTGGGGGTGGTCCCAGCTTTAGTGGAGCAAGTAAATGGGTACTGGGGGTGGTCCCAGCTTTAGTGGAGCAAGTAAATGGGTACCGGGGGTGGTCCTAGTTTTAGTGGTGCAAAAAAAAAAAAATAGCACCAGGGCACGGTCTTTGTTGAAATTTAGTAATATTACATCGTGTCTGGCTGCCGTTTACTGAAAGAATTAGGACTTGGGAGCAGTCAAGATGTTAGTAATTAGCGATTGAAAGCAGACACATTAAAGTTATAAGCAGGAATTGGCAGCGGAGTTAGACTCTTTTCAGAGTGATGGGGATGGGGAAAAACTGTTTTGCCCCTTGGCCCCTAAGGATAGGGGAGGTCTGAAATGTGTACGATACTCCCCATCACTCACCCCTTCCTGGCACCTATGTAAACAATCAGCTGTTTGACCTCCCAACCCCAGGGCAGGTTGGGTTTCAATCACTGCCATCAGTAAAAGCAATTAAGAGCTGGGTTAAATCAAGCGTGCCAAGCTCTGCAGACTAAATAGGATCTGGTAATAAGAGACCACGTTAATCACGGGCAAGTGGAGGTAAAGTAATTCAGACCTGGGCTATACTTGTTTAATAAGACGCATCAGTATTTTAAAGTATAATATTTAGTTTATTGAAGAATATCACATGACTAACCTTCATATACAGACCTGTGTTATCATTTACAATCCAGTAATAAAATGATTAGGAATAAAACATGACAGGAAGTGGTGTTTTATGGGGAAAAGAAATCAATAAATAATCACACAAAGTTGATTGTTTTCCCATAACAGGAAACCAGACATGAGCTTCCTTTATTCCTCTTATACCACTGTGATTCGCTAACAATTTTGCATTTCATAATCCTAATACTTCTTATCCATTTATAGTTGCATTTAATGTTTTAGAACATTTGCGAGACAAGTTAGTTCCTGTTCTGACTTGCATTATAGTATTTATACGTGTTTCTCGCACCAGTCTAGTGTTGTAGTCGAGTCACTAAACCTCGAGTCCGAGTCTGGTCTTGAGTCCCCAGTGTTCAAGTCCGAGTCAAGTCCAAGTCATTAAAAATAAATAAATAAATAAATAAATAAATAAATAAAATTGAGTCAACTCCACTATTAATCTGAGTCAAGTCTGAGAACAAGACTCCTACTGCACCATTTGACGGTGGCTGTTTCAGCACCATTAACATTAGTTTGTTCCTGAACATGACATATGAACAGGTGAGTGTGCTTCTCTTTGTCAGGGAGTGTGAAGTATTCTGTCAGAGATGGTTGGGAGACAGATGTAAGTGCAGAAGGTGTGTTTATTAATACAAGTGAAGACAGAAACAATCCAGAACGGCAGGCAAAATCATAAAACAGTAAAACGGGCAACAGGTCAAGCGAGGCACAAACAGGCTTTCGTAGACTCGGCAGAATCAAAGACGTGAAACAGGAAATCAGGGCTCAGGAAACCAAACAAGGAAATAAGGCTCGGTAATGTGTCAGCAAGGCAACTCAATACTTCTCAAAGTAAGTGTGTTTTCACAGTTTTTATATAGGTGCGCTGATTGCACCTTAATCCTGTGCAGGTGCGAGTCGTTTACGGCGCGTGCGCGAGAGTCCGCTTGGTGCACGTTGTCCGGAGCGCCCGAGAGTCTATCTGATGCACGTGCTAAGGTGCGCAGGTGTGACACTCTTGCACGAAATTAGTACAAAAATTAATGTAGATATAAATATCTTATGCCAAATTATTATGGCATGTTACAAAAAATAAAGAAAAAATCCGAGTCCTCGTCTCCAATTTACGAGTCCGAATCCAAGTCTGAGTCGAGTCACGAGTCCTTAAAATTAGGCCACGAGTCGGACTCGAGTACTACAAGCCTGCACCAGTCTCTGCCCCCCCCACTTCTGTCTTGAAGTTAATAAGAGAAAAAATTGCAGCTTGTTCTAGTCCAGAGAAATTATAAAGCACAGAATCCTCTGTCCTGAGGACTCACCCGTGGTGGAAAATGTACTGACGCTACAATTCATGGACATGAGAAACTCCTTTCATAAATGTTAATTAAATTTTGCTTTACAGACAACTTAAACCACCTCTCAACCCCTTAGTAACAATAGGGATTTGCTAAAGCTGCACAATCTCTCTGCAGGTGCTTCAGGAAATGCAATTTTCTAGTTAATACTTTTACTTTTTGGAATCTTTGCTTTTGGAAAATAACCAAATGACGAAATAGGATTGTTAATTTTGTCCAAAACTGACACTCAAATTAATACCGTTATATACTCCGATCAGCCATAACATTAAAACCACTGACAGGTGAAGTGAATAACATTAATTATCTCATGAGTATGGCACCTGTCAAGAGGTGGGATTTATTAGGCAGCAAGAGAACAGTCAGTTCTTGAAGTTGATGTGTTGGAAGCAGGAAAAATGGGCAAGCATAAGGATCTGAGTGACTTTGACAAGGGCCAGATGGTGATGGCTAGATGACCGGGTCTGAGCATCTCCAAAATGGCACATTTTGTGGTGTGTTCCTGGTATGCAGTGGTTAGTACCTACCAAAAGTGGCCCAAGGAAGGACAGCCAGTGAACCGGCGACAGGGTCATAGGTGTCTGTAGAGGTCAGAGCAGGTGGGTGGAGCACAGAAGTACGGCAGGCCAGAACTGAGTTCCAAAACTCTCTTTATTTGTACTTTACAGTTGCAAACATGCACTCTCCCAGCCACACGCATATACACACATCAGTCATCTGGTTCGGGAGAGCTCACTTCCTCTGCTCTCTCTCCTTATATAGGGCGTGGTTGCTGGGAAGACACACAAACAGGTTAATTCACCTCAGGTGCAGTGATTCTGCCACTTACCTTCCCTGACTCTGCCCTCCGGTCACAGACCGACGCTTGACCACGCCCCCACTGCCACATACCCCCACCGCCCGACTCAGGCCGGGCAGCCGTCTGGCCTGCAGCCGACTCCCCCCCCCCCCCCCCCCGATGGGAGAGGAAGTCTGCCATGACCATCTGTGCCCCCGGCCTGTGGACCACCTTGAAGTTAAAGGGTTGGAGTGCCAGATACCAACGGGTGATCCACGCATTGGCATCCTTCATGCGGTGGAGCCACTGGAGGGGCGTGTGGTCTGAACAGAGGGTGAAAGGGCGTCCCAGCAGGTAGTAACGGAGGGCGAGGACCACCCACTTGATGGCCAGGCACTCCTTCTCTATGGTGCTGTAGCGCCCCTCACGCACTGACAGCTTACAACTTATGTACAGCACTGGGCGATCCTCCCCCTCCACCTCCTGGGACAAAACAGCCCCCAGCCCTCTGTCCGACGCGTCTGTCTGCAATATAAAAGGGAGAGAAAAGTCAGGGGAGTGTAGCAGTGGCCCCCCACACAGTGCAGCCTTTACCTCAGAAAAAGCCCGCTGGCATTGCTCTGTCCACTGGACCGGATCTGGTGCCCCCTTTTTAGTGAAATCAGTCAGCAGGCTGGTGACGTCCGAATAATTAGGTATAAACCTACAATAATAGCCAGCCAGCCCCAGGAACTGTCTCACCCCCTTTTTGGTCTTGGGCCTCGGGCAGGCCGCAATCGCTGCCGTCTTGTTAATTTGGGGACGCACCTGCCCATTGCCCAAGTGGAAGCCCAGATACCGTACTTCCACCCGCCCAATCGCACACTTCTTCGGGATGGCTGTGAGACCCGCCTGCCTCAGCTACCTAAGGACGGCCCTCAGGTGTTGTAGGTGCCGCAGCCAGTCATTACTGTAAATAATGATGTCGTCAAGGTACGCGGCCGCATAGGTGACGTGGGGGTGGAGGACCCTATCCATCAGCCGCTGAAACGTAGCGGGCGCCCCAAACAGCCCAGAAGGAAGTGTGACAAACTGGTGTAAGCCGAACGGTGTGGAAAAGGCCGTTTTTTCTCGGGATAAGGGAGTCAAGGGGATCTGCCAATAACCCTTCGTCAAATCCAGTGTCGAGTAAAAGCGAGCCGTGCCTAGTCGATCGAGCAACTCATCAATACGAGGTATTGGGTACGCGTCGAATTTAGACACCGCGTTGACTTTTCTATAGTCTACACAGAACCGGACCGACCCGTCGGCCTTGGGTACCAAGACCACCGGGCTGCTCCAGTCGCTGTGGGACTCCTCAACGATGCCCATTTCGAGCATGGCCTCGAGTTCTTCCCGAACCACTTTTTTCTTGTGTTCGGGTAGCCTGTAAGGGCGGCTACGCACTACCACCCCCGGGGGCGTCTCAGTGTGGTACTCTATGAGGTCGGTGTGGCCAGGCAGGGGCAAGAATACGTCCGAAAACTCGGTCTGCAACTGGGCAACCTCCGCGAGTTGGGTCGGGGAGAGGTACGCGATGCCAGTGCTCCCTTTTGAACCTCCAGCCCCAGCTCCGCCTTCTCCGAAACCACCGACACCAACGCCACAGGGACCTCCTCGTTCCAGAGTTTGAGCAGATTGAGGTGGTAAATTTGTAGTGCCCCACCCCTGTCTGTTCGCCCCACCTCGTAGTCGACGTCCCTGACTCGACGCGTGACCTCAAAGGGTCCTTGCCACTTGGCGACCAATTTGGAGCTCGATGTGGGCAACAGTACGAGTACTTTATCTCCCGGTTTGAACTCCCTAAGGCGCGTACCCTTGTCGTACAGGCGGGTTTGCCATTCTTGGGCCTGCCACAAATTCTCCTGGATTAGGTGTGTGAGTGTGTGGAGTTTTGCGCGCAGGTCCATAACGTATTGAATTTCATTTTTACTTCGTGAAGGTCCCTCCTCCCAATTTTCTCGCAGCACGTCTAAAATGCCACGTGGCTTACGCCCATATAACAATTCGAACGGGGAGAACCCCGTGGAGGCTTGGGGGACCTCTCGCACTGAAAACAACAAGGGTTCGAGCCATTTATCCCAATTACGTGCGTCCTCACTTACGAATTTCCTAATTATATTTTTGAGGGTGCGATTGAATCATTCGACTAAACCGTCCGTTTGTGGGTGATAAACACTGGTGCGGATTGGCTTAATACCTAATAACCCATAAAGTTCGTTTAGTGTTCGTGACATAAACGAGGTGCCTTGATCAGTCAGAATCTCTTTCGGGATTCCAACTCGGGAGATGACGCGGAAGAGCATTTCCGCAATACTGTGTGCTGAGATACTGCGAAGAGGCACTGCTTCCGGGTATCGCGTTGCATAGTCCACTAGAACTAATATAAAGCGGTACCCTCGTGTTGACCGATCTAATGGCCTGACGAGATCCATCCCAATTCTTTTGAACGGGGTCTCAATTAATGGGAGAGGGCGCAAAGGCGCTTTTGGAATGGCCGCTGGATTAACTAACTGGCATTCGTGGCACGCCGTACACCACCTATGGACATCGCCGCGAATCCCTGGCCAATAGATCCGGGCCATTATTCGGGCTAGTGTTTTATCCTGCCCTAAGTGTCCAGCCATGGGATTAAAGTGAGCCGCCTGGAATACCAATTCCCGGCGGCTTTTTGGAATCAAGAGCTGCGTGATTTGTTCTTTAGTCTGAGTGTCCTGCGTCACTCGGTATAATCTATCCTTCATAATAGAAAAATAGGGGAAGGACGGGGTGGCGTTTGGCTGGAGCATTTGACCATCGATTACTCTCACTTGGTCAAATGCATGTTGCAGAGTCTCGTCTCGCGACTGCTGTAACGGGAAATCCACGAGGGATTCCCCAAGAGAGGGAGGAGGATCCGGCGGGGACCTCCCCTTGCTAAACTACGGCAGGACCCACTCTTTACTAAATGACTCATTAACTCCCTGAATCCCGGCCAATCAGTCCCCAAAATTGTACAGTGGGTGAGGCAAGGATTAACCGCCACCTTTACTCTAAATTTTTCCCCTCTGAAAAAAATGTGGACCGACACTAAAGGGTAGCTGTGAACATCCCCGTGCACACACAGCACCTTCACCAATTGTGCTCCCCCCAATGCCTCGTCTTGCACCTGGCTTTGGTGAATTGAGGTCTGATTACAGCCAGAGTCCACCAACGCCTGATATGTATCCTCTTGGATACTCACCGGTATGCGATAAGTTCCGGCCCAATCGAGGGCGGCTCCTGGCGCGTCGGGGATCCGAACCGCCGCGCCCACCTCCTTTGCCAAGCATTGATGCTGGAGGTGCCCTGGCTCCCCGCAGCACCAGCAAACCGGCCCGGGCTTTCTCTCTGCACCGATACTCTGGGGCTCACTCACCTGAGGGGGGGGAGAGACAGACACGGAAGCGGGAAACGGGAGGGCACCACAGGTGCGGTGGACCAGCTGTGAGGGAGCTGGCCCCCGCCTCTGCGGTGGGGGAACAGGGCGAGGACAAGACACAGAAGGGGGGAGAGAGAGAGAGAGAGACAGAGAGAGGAGAGAAGCGAAGAGGGGATCTGTGATCCTGCTGCGGGAACAGCCGCCAAATGATCCTCCGCCAACTCGATGGCCTGATCCAGTGACGCCGGGCGATGGCACTGGACCCGCTCCGCCGTTTCTTTGGGAAGTTGCGCGATGAACTGCTCCAGTGCCACCAGGTCGACGACTTCCTCGGCGTCGCGGTGGTCAGTCCTCAGCCACTGCCTGCAGGCGTCCCGGAGTTGCTGGCCAAATGCGAACGGGCAGCCGACCTCCTCTAGGCGCAGAGCGCTGAAGCGCTGACGATGTTGTTCGGGGGTGCGCCCCACACGCTGGAGGACGGCCCGGCGCAGGTCCGCGTAGACCAGCCGGCTGTCGGCGGGGAGCTGTAGCGCAGCCAGCTGCGCCTCGGCCGTTAGCAGGGGGAGGAGGCGCGCCGCACGCTGTTCCACCGGCCACCCTGAGGCCTCTGCTGCTTGTTCAAATAGCGTGAGGAAGGCCTCGGGGTCGTTGTGCGGGCCCATCTTTGTTAGGGTGAGGTGGAGCGGGCCTGCAGCGGTGGAGATGGTGGACCCCGCTGACGCGAGGAGGTGCCGGAACGCCTGTCGATCTTCCTGTCGCGCCAGCACCAGGGCCTTGAACCGTTGTTCTTGCTCCTTTTGGAGGGCGAGCAGCCCCTGGTGCTGGCTCTGTTGGGCCGTGGTGAGGGCGTGGATCAGGTCTGCGAAGGGGGAGGACTCCATGGGGCTGTTCTCCTCTGTGCTCGGCGCCCCAGGTTTCGGCACCACTGTAGAGGTCAGAGCAGGTGGGTGGAGCACAGAAGTACGGCAGGCCAGAACTGAGTTCCAAAACTCTTTTTATTTGCACTTTACAGTCACGAACATACACTCTCCCAGCCACACGCATATACACACACATCAGTCATCTGGTTCAGGAGAGCTCACTTCCTCTGCTCTCTCTCTCCTTATGTAGGGTGCGGTCACTGGGGAAGACACACAAACAGGTTAATTCACCTCAGGTGTAGTGATTCTGCCACTTACCTTCCCTGACTCCGCCCTCCGGTCACAGACCGACGCTTGACCACACCCCCACTGCCTTGTCGAAGTGAGTGTCGAAGGCTCATTGATTCACATGGGGCACGAAGGCTAGCCCATATGTTCCAATCCCACAGAAGAGCTACTGTAGCACAAAAAAGATAATGCTGGCTAAAACAGAAAGGTGTCAGCATTACCCACTTTTCCTGCTTCCAACACATCAACTTCAAGAACTGACTGTTCTCCTGCTGCCTGATATATCCCACACACTGACTGGCGCCACTGTAACGAGATGATTAAGTTATTCCACGAAATCGAATCGTACATGAGCTGATAGCCGATGAGGCGCGTAGCACCGAGTTGGCTATAAGCCATGCACAACGAGATTGAGTGGAATAAATGTTTTATTCGATCCACATTCACTAGATTTTGAGAAACAGAGCATTATTATTATTATTATTATTATTATTATGATTATTATTATTTTGAGCAAATTTGATAAACAAAAACTTTATAGAAAACGTCCGACAAAATAATTTCCGCTTAGAATGTAAACAAACCGGTGAAAGCAATTTGTGAGAAATGCTATAATAATAATAATTCTTGAAAAATAAAAAAAGATGCGTCCTTACCATCAAATACTTTTATTCCATATTTTGTTGCTTTTTTGTATTTTTTTGGGTTTTGTTTTCGAGTCGAGGTTTTATTTCATCCTCGGTTATTTCAGCAACACACTGCCATTTTGTTTTTCTCTACTCATGCTATATGAGCTGATATCCTAGTAGTAGAGTAGCCAATCAGAGCGCACGATTGCTCTTATCCGGTGAATGTGGATAGAATAATCAATATTATTCACTTCACCTGTCAGTGGTCATAATGTTGTGGCTAATCGGTGTAAATGAATGATTTTCTACGCTTACTGGCCACTTTAATAGGAACATCTGTACTGCTGCTTTTTCATGCAGTTAGGTTCCAGTCTTCATCTGTCCAGTTTTGGTGATTCTCCTCTCAACAATAAAGCGTTTCCACCCACAGAACCTCTGTTCACTGGATGGGATGGTTTTTTTTTTCTTTCTTTCTTTCCTCATCATTCTGTATAAGCTCTCGTGTGAAAAGTCCAAGAGACCAGTTTTATTAAAACTGTGCAGGTGCTTTCAGAGTATAAGATGTTATTTTGTGAGCAGCTTCAGTAAATATCTCTGTCTTTGCAGGGTATGGCTCACACAGCAGGATATGGACGGAAATATTTGAAAGCATTCGTGAGCGGATTCTTCGTAGCCATTCCCGTCACAGTGACGGCGTTGGATCGACTCGCTTACGTGGCCCGGGTGGAAGGCGCATCCATGCAGGTGAAATATCAAGCTAACTTTGTCGTGGAAACTTGTTCACAAAAGAGAGAATCAAAAGTTGAGGAGTTGCAGAAAACATACTTTTATCATAAATAAATAAAGCTGAATCAGTCTGCAGAGTGATCTGAACGTGAGTCATGAGGTTTCTGTTTTTATATAGTTCGAACATATCACAGTTAAACCACAGTTTATGCAGCGCTAGGTTCACATTGGCTGGTGCATCTCACCAGGTTTCCATCAGTATTTTCCATTTAGTAATTAGTCGCAGAAGATGAAGTGAATATCAGTGATTATTAGACATACAGGACACTTTTTTGATGGAATAAAAACGTGTTCTGTGCCCTTCTAGCGGATTTCATTCATTTGGCTTGATAGCATGCAGTATTGTTCGCATATCGCTTATCCTACGCGTTTTGCGTCGCTCCACCCAGTGGAGAATGAGCGTTGAATATGGTTTACAATATTGCATGATTGTCAAGACAACATGACGTCACACATCGGAGACGTAAAACTTCCACGCTAGCGAGCGACTGTGACAATTTGTAAACAAACACGGCTGCCAGGTTTGCTTTGTTAAATACGGAGGATTTTGAGAGAATATTGAAAGAGAAAGATGTGCTGAACACCCGAAAGGAATCTCATCTCATCTCATCTCATTATCTCTAGCCGCTTTATCCTGTTCTACAGGGTTGCAGGCAAGCTGGAGCCTATCCCAGCTGACTATGGGCGAAAGGCGGGGTACACCCTGGACAAGTCGCCAGGTCATCACAGGGCTACCTGAAAGGAATGTGTATGTATAATAATAATAATAATAATAATAATATTGGCTGGCTTTGTTTCATGGCCTATCAGATATATTCCATTCAGCTACTCGTCTTCGACTCGTTCAATATCATGCTAGCTGAATGGAATATATCTGATAGACCACTCATTGCTTATGGCAGTCTGTCGTGGTCGACGATGGCGTTTCATCTTCCTCCCCTCCGACATCCATCCCCTCGATGCCTTCCATGGGCCCGCATGTGAGAAAGGAGACCAATGCGGGACCTACAAATCCGGGGGCAGATGGTACAAGGGAAGACGCCGGCTGGGGCAGTTGGGTGGAGTCTTCGGGCCGTGCGCTTCTCCTCAAAACGCTTCTTGACTGTGCTCCTCCAAGTGGTCCGGTTGGACGCAAGTGTCTCAAGGTCTCCGGGAGGGATGCCGCATGCGTTCAGGGACAACTTAAGGTGGTCCTTCCATCTCTTCTTTGGGCGCCCACGGGGGCGCTTGCCTTCAGTGAGTGCGCCGTAGAGGACCAGGCAAGGAAGGCGAGAGGAGTAGATCACTCAACACCAGCCAATATTATTTAAATAATAGCTGAGACGAAGTCAAGGTTATTATTCACCGAGTATGAGGCAGATAATTGTTTTAGTATAAATGCACAGGTGATTATTTTAAAAAATCAGATTAAAAAAAAACATTTATTTCAAACTTCAAACTTCACTTATCTACGCCGAGTCACATAAAATACTTTGTTTTGAAATGGATAAAATAAATCACAATCCCACCTTACCTTTGATTAGTTTTAGACCAAACTTTGTAGCATCTTTCGTGCTTTTAGGAACAGCATTTTCTACCATAATTTGTAATTCTTCCTCACTTACAGTGACGAAGCGATTGGCCACCATTTTGCCGAGTCATTCGAAGTGATTATCGAGAAATAGTCCGAATTTCTCGACCAATCAGTGCACACGATTTTCTATAATCACCTATGTATGTATTTATACTAATAGGCAATACATCTCATACTTTGTTTCCACTAATATTTCCAAACCCTCCAGTATGTGATGAAAAAAATAATCCACAATTCAGAATGACTTGGCAAGAAATAATGTTTGGCAATTATTTAAAAAAAAAACCAACCCTTCTAATGAAATCAGTTTGAATTTCTTTCCTGTATTTACTTGTTTACTGTAATAGTGATCATACTTTACATAAATCAATTTATTATTATGTTTAATAAAATCAACTTCACTGTTTTGTTTAATGTGAGTGTGATTACATATGAAAAACACCATACCTTCTCTATAGGAGGATTAATCCAACATACAACCCCGATTCCAAAAAAGTTGGGACAAAGTACAAATTGTAAATAAAAAGGGAATGCAATGATGTGGAAGTTTCAAAATTCCATATTTTATTCAGAATAGAACATAGATGACATATCAAATGTTTAAACTGAGAAAATGTATCATTTAAAGAGAAAAATTAGGTGATTTTAAATTTCATGACAACAACACATCTCAAAAAAGTTGGGACAAGGCCATGTTTACCACTGTGAGACATCCCCTTTTCTCTTTACAACAGTCTGTAAACGTCTGGGGACTGAGGAGACAAGTTGCTCAAGTTTAGGGATAGGAATGTTAACCCATTCTTGTCTAATGTAGGATTCTAGTTGCTCGACTGTCTTAGGTCTTTTTTGTCGTATCTTCCGTTTTATGATGCGCCAAATGTTTTCTATGGGTGAAAGATCTGGACTGCAGGCTGGCCAGTTCAGTACCCGGACCCTTCTTCTACGCAGCCATGATGCTGTAATTGAAGCAGTATGTGGTTTGGCATTGTCATGTTGGAAAATGCAAGGTCTTCCCTGAAAGAGACGTTGTCTGGATGGGAGCATATGTTGCTCTAGAACCTGGATATACCTTTCAGCATTGATGGTGTCTTTCCAGATGTGTAAGCTGCCCATGCCACACTCACTAATGCAACCCCATACCATCAGAGATGCAGGCTTCTGAACTGAGTGCTGATAACAACTCGGGTCGTCCTTCTCCTCTTTAGTCCGAATGGCACGGTGTCCCCGATTTCCATAAAGAACTTCAAATTTTGATTCGTCTGACAACAGAACAGTTTTCCACTTTGCCACAGTCCATTTTAAATGAGCCTTGGCCCAGAGAAGATGTCTGCGCTTCTGGATCATGTTTAGATACGGCTTCTTCTTTGAACTATAGAGTTTTAGCTGGCAACGGCGGATGGCACGGTGAATTGTGTTCACAGATAAAGTTCTCTGGAAATATTCCTGAGCCCATTTTGTGATTTCCAATACAGAAGCATGCCTGTATGTGATGCAGTGCCGTCTAAGGGCCCGAAGATCACGGGCACCCAGTATGGTTTTCCGGCCTTGACCCTTACGCACAGAGATTCTTCCAGATTCTCTGAATCTTTTGATGATATTATGCACTGTAGATGATGATATGCTCAAACTCTTTGCAATTTTACACTGTCGAACTGCTTTCTGATATTGCTCCACTATTTGTCGGCGCAGAATTAGGGGGATTGGTGATCCTCTTCCCATCTTTACTTCTGAGAGCCGCTGCCACTCCAAGATGCTCTTTTTATACCCAGTCATGTTAATGACCTATTGCCAATTGACCTAATGAGTTGCAATTTGGTCCTCCAGCTGTTCCTTTTTTGTACCTTTAACTTTTCCAGCCTCTTATTGCCCCTGTCCCAACTTTTTTGAGATGTGTTGCTGTCATGAAATTTCAAATGAGCCAATATTTGGCATGAAATTTCAAAATGTCTCACTTTTGACATTTGATATGTTGTCTTTGTTCTATTGTGAATACAATATCAGTTTTTGAGATTTGTAAATTATTGCATTCCGTTTTTATTTACAATTTGTACTTTGTCCCAACTTTTTTTGGAATCGGGGTTGTAATATTTTAATCGTTATTCCTTAAAAATGTTAAAAAAACAAAAACAAAGCTGAATTCACACATTAAAGCTGGAGCAGTACGTACTTACGAACACACTATCAAATTATCAATGTACTGTTCAGTAATTAGACTTTAATTTAATTGTTTGTGAATAGATTACAGTAGCAGTATGGCAGATGCTTTTGCCCACCACTCCACTTGTTTAATTTCCCTCTGATTTTTGTCAGTGGTGTCACACATCCATTTCTAACATTTTATTTAAGATCGACTCTTCACTGCCTGTTCAGCCAGTAAGTAATTAAAAAAGTGAACTCTTTGGATGTCGCGGAAAGCTGACACTGATTCAGAATAAGAGAGGATGTCTGAATAAAAATGATAGAGCAACCATCTGTGACAGAGATAAATTCCCCAGCCGTGAGCTCTCGTCAGGTTATTTATTTTGGAAGAAAAAGCAGATAAGAGATATTCTGTCAATTACCCCTGCAAGCGTGAAATGACTCACGGAGATGTGGCTTAATGATGCGCTGGATGCCTGTGTGTCATATCAGCCTGCTCTCATGCTCGAGAGTCGGTCGTCACACACAAGTTGTTTCATAAACTGTCACAAAGAGGAAGGCAAACTATTCTTCTTTAAGGGTTTCATTAGTATGCACCAGGTGTGGGTTTGGACCGAGGTAAAACATCAAAGATTTAACACGGTGGGAAGTTCCAGTTTTCAGCTGGCAGTCAAGTGCAAAAGCTGGCGAATAACCGTGTAGCTCTTTTCACACGGTTTATCAATATTATGGCTACGTGTTAGCTTTAAAGCTGCAGTTAGTCATTTTAAAAGTTTGACTTTTATGATGTAATCTCAAAGATAAGTTAGAAAAACCGTGATTCACAATGTTGTCATGCAGCAGCTCTACCTAGGTTCTTTATTTCAGGCTATTTTTATTTTTTCTGGCCCAGAAATTGGCTCCACCCCATTCTGAATAGAGCTGCACAATTCTGCTGCTTTTTATCCCCTGCTGGCTGAAAGGCCAGAAGAGGGATTATGTCATGGGGATGTACATCTGTCCGTCCCGGGAAGGGTGCTCACCTTCTGAAATCAAGTCCTCTCACAGTTTTTGAAGGAATTTCATGAAACTTGGCAGAATGCTTTGTTATATGTTGGTAGTACGCAGACTGTAATTTCATTCAATTCGGTAACATTTTACCAGAGTTACAGTTCTTGATTAACAAAATTATAATTTGACAATTTCATGAAGGTGTGTTCACCTTCCGACATCAACTCCTCTCACAATTTTTGGAGAAATTTCACCAAACTTGGCAAAGCGCCTTGTTATATGACGGTAATATGCATATTGCGATTTAATTTCGTTTGTGAAAATTTTCTCAGAGTTTTGACCCTTGATTAAATAACTTGTACTTTGAAAATTTCATGAGGGTGTACGTTCTTCTGGAATCAACTCTTCTTACAATTTGTGGAGGAATTTCACCAAACTTGGCAAAAGGCTTTGTTATATCACAGTTATACGCATATTGAAATTTCATTTAATTTGGGCAAATTTTCCCAGAGTTATGCCCGTGATTATTAACAAATTTGTACTTTGGCAATTTCATCAAGGTGTGCTTGCTTTCTGAAATCAACTTCCCTCACAATTTTTATTCCCCACTAGCCGAAAGGCCCGGAGGGGGATTATGTCGTGGTGATGTCCGTCCGTCCATCCCGGGAAGGGTGCTCACCTTCTGAAATCAACTCCTCTCACAATTTTTGGAGGAATTTCATGAAACTTGACAGGATTCTTTATTATATGTCGGTAATACGCAGATTGCAATTTTGTTCAATTCAGTCACATTTTATCAGAGTTATGGCAGAGTTGCCAGCGGGGGATATTGTGCACTCCGAGCGCTCTTGTTCTTAAAATCCCACTGATGCATGTAATATTGTTTGTAGACAGGAGACTGGTGAATGCTTGGAAATGTTTTGCTTGTAATTAGTTCAGCAGCGGGATTATGAAATTGTAAAATGATTACAAACTGCTTCATTAAGTTTTGAAAATGGGTCATGCAGAATTTAGAAAAAGATTCAAAGAGATGAGAGCTGAAGGTCTTCTCTAACCGTGTGCACGCATGTGTGTGTGTGTTTTCTGGGTCCTGGCGTATGTCACTGTTCAAACAAAGTTTGTGCTGAACCCCATGTTTTTGATCTTTCCATCAGCCCTCGTTGAACCCTGAGGGAGCCTTGTCATCTGACGTTGTACTTCTCAGCCGCTGGAGTGTGAGGAACTACGAGGTGCGGCGTGGGGATATCGTATCAGTCGTGTGAGTAACTGGGATTTAATTGACGCAGAGGAAGTATGGGACGCAATCTGAGAGACTTCCAAATGCAGATTTTTTTATTTTTTTTTGCTTCATTTCTGATAATTAGTTTAATGTCAAGTGATCTGCACCAAAAAAAAAATCAGTTCCATAAACGTACACATTAACGACTCGTATTATTATTTTTTTGTCGTGCCATGGGATTTTTCTACCAGATGCTCTGTTTACAGAATGTGTAGAAATGGCGTTGAAAAGCGTGCAATATTTTGCACCGTTTTTGCTGGCTGATCCGGTAACTATCAACGAATAATCACCTCAGTAGCGCCCCTACGGGATACATTTACCACTTTTAACATCCTCCACAACTGTATTGGACTGAGGCTGGTTCAAGAGGACTTCAGACAGGGACTCGTTTTCAATGACTCTCGTGTAGTTACTGTACAGAACCGGAAATGAGTCAACGCTCGACTCGACAGCGTCCATTCATTGTCCATGTACTGACTGACTGGGCGTCCTAGTCTCCATGTTTTCAACACTGCATGTTCAGAGGTTAGAAAGAATAAAAACGCATTTTATGACTGACTATCTTGTATCAGCAGCAGTTCTAGCTTTGTTGGTTACATTTCGTACTGGTTAAAGTTGGTCCCATGTTAGAAACAGAATATCCGCAACTAATATTCTGGCATAATAGACACAGTGCCAAAAATGAATTTGGCATGGTGCCAACCAATCAGTGAGGCATCAGATTAAATTAGCTATCGCCGTTTTGCAAATCCACAGTAAAAGTAGTGTCATTCTGGTCCAAAAATACACTTTAGACCGAGCTGAAACATCATGGACATTTTGAAGGCTTTCTGCCTGGAAAATGGACCATTTTGGATTGCGTGCACATGATTTCATGTCAGATTTACAGCAACTTCCATCGATCCAATTTCACTTTTTGGTTTGTATTTCCTGCATACGGAGGCTTGGTAGTGTAATGCAGCAGGCAGAACTCAAAATCCATCATCTGAGCCATATATATATTCCCACTGGTCCATCCATTCTTTCCTCAACAGCTCCCTTCCTGTTTAAAGTATATTTTAAGGGTTTTGAGGCATACGGATTAGTAACGCAAAGGACTAGACTTGTGGATGGTGGAGGCATTTGGGTCGACACCTGAGGCTTCGAGTTTTACCTGTTTTCAAATCTTTCAGTTCAGTTACAAACATCATTAAGTTAGAATTTTTAAAAATGAAATACTACTACTAGTCTATCCATCCATTATCTATAACCGCTTATCCTGTGCAGGGTCGCAGGCAAGCTGGAGCCTATCCCAGCTGACTACGGGCGAAAGGCGGGGGACACCCTGGACAAGTCATCAGGTCATCACAGGGCTGACACATAGACACAGACAACCATTCACACTCACATTCACACCTACGGTCAATTTAGAGTCACTAGTTAACCTAACCTGCATGTCTTTGGACTGTGGGGGAAACCGGAGCACCCGGAGGAAACCCATGCGGACACGGGGAGAACATGCAAACTCCACACAGAAAGGCCCCCATCAGCCACTGGGCTCGAACCCAGAACCTTCTTGCTGTGAGGCGACAGCGCTAACCACGACACCACCGTGCCGCCCCTATTATTATTATTATGAAGACAGCTTCTGAACTAATTTGGTGTGCTGGACTAAAACCTTTAACGGGTTGGTTCCTGGTCTGTGGGACATATTTTAGAAACTCCTACATTTTTATTAGCTGGGTTAAGAGTGAAATTAGAATATCTTCGACTGAAATAAATTCAGCATAAATACCGTCATTATTTGCTGTAATTTTAAGAGTATGCTTCGAATTTAGGTGGCAAAATGAATCATATTGGATTCCAGATTCTGCTTTTAAATGTCAGATAATAAATGAGAACAAATGCATTTATCAAACGGGTACTTCTGGTTGTCTGTGCTGAGTCAGCTGTTGAGAGAGAGAGAGAGAGAGAGAGAGATGGCCGCCATTAGATGGGCCTAATTAGAGTCTCATGTCATCCCCAATTTCCTGCCTTCTGACTTAATTGTGAGGTGAGAAACGAGAATACTGGCTGCAGGAGGATCCTTCAGAGACACTTTCACACAGAACGTTCACCTCTGTGTGCAGGTTACACAAACCTCTCAGAGCTGGGAGACAAGCTGCTCTGTGCTCGCCTTCATTTGCCTGTTCACGTCCAACAGCCTGTCTACATAACTCTGCTGTGAGTCAGGCACTGCAGGCTATTAGCTCCACTCCAATTAGCCAAGCACGCTCTCATCTGAACCACCGAGGGAGGCCACGAGTATTAACTTTAAAAGTTCTCATTGATCAAGCTCATGCCCAACTGTGCCCCGTTGGTGTCTGGCTTTTTGCTCTTGTTCATATGCCAGTACACGGCTAAAACCATCTTCTGATGGATCTTGTTTGTTGTGGATGCAGCACTTTGCTCAAGTATGTGTGTATGTTAGTTGCATTGGCAGCAGTGTATATGTTTAGATTATATAAAAACTTTTAAAGTTATATTTGTATTGTAATCGCTTACAAGAATGTTTTAATGCAGTCGAGTAGTATGCTGTTTATTATTATTATTATTATTATTATTATTATAAGTGCACAAATATAGAGTGAAATGAAATACAAAATATAAAATACTAGGCATGTAACGATATATCATGTGTCGATAAATTGCAATACAAATTTATGATGACGTGACTCAGTGAAATTAAAAAATGAATCGCGATTATCATCAGGCTGCGTTAGCCTGGGCCCGCCCATCCTAAGCGTGACGCAACACGAGGACCTGTTGTGAACTTAGTCTGGCCAGTCAAGCTATCTACAGCTCTTCCAAGTTCCCGAAAAATCGGGAGCCAATCAACTTTGAGCATCTCCAACGGCCCTGGGTAGAGGTGTGTTCAAGGCAGTGACGTAGTAGAACTGCGACCGGAAGCCATAGATTGTTTACAGAATCTATGCCGGAAGCGCTTCATTCACTAGAAACATTATGAACATGGAGCAGCGGCAAGCCTTTGACACAGCGGTAGATGCTGTATTGAAAGCATTCAACGGGAAGTTCTCATTGAAAACGGAGCAAAGAGCAGCCCTGGAGGTATTTATCTTCTTCCTGTTACTCAAGCAGTTTCCGTCGCGTCACATACGTCAGAGGAAAGAGTGATGTGATTGGTTTAAGCTTCGTCACAGCCTTTTCTGGCTTCGACCAGTAGCAAACTGAGGCATTTCAGGGAGGCGGGTCAACCACGCCTTTGGGAAATGGTTGGGCTTAATATCTTTGCCAGACCAAATGCTCGCAGAGCTTTGAAGTCGCGTTAGCCAGACTAAGGCTGCGTAGTCTCTTAGTTTTTCCAAGCTGTAACTGTGTTTTTAAACAGCAGAGGGCACAATAACATACGATAGCGGGAACGCACGCGACTTCTGCGTAGGCGGAAGTAACGCAGCTCTAATGCCATGAAAATACACAGAAACAGAACTAAAATGGGAAAGAGCTGTTGTGTGATTGTACAAATAGATTTAATGAGAAATCCGAGCCCTCTTTTTACAGACTGCTGAAAGAAAGAAAAGAGAAGCAAATGGAGGAAGTATAAAATGTTTATAAGTTTATTAAGAAAAGGCCCATTTTTCATTTTTTATGAATGAATGAATGAATTTATTTTATTTCGAACATGTATAAAAATGTATGTAACTATTTGTACATACAAAAGAAAGAAAATGAAAAAAGTGACAAAAAAAGAATAAATAAAATAACCAAGAGCTAATACATTACAATACACCGCACATTGTTCGAAAAAGGAGTGGGAAGAAGTACAATACTTTTTTTAAATTTCCCACCCCTTTTTAACTACCCGAAATCCAAACTACATTAATACACCTTTATAAAATTTATATTTGAGTTAATAGGTTACTTTACTCCAACCTTTACAAATGTGGGTAAATAAATGCTGGTTATGAAGAAAATGAAGTGAAAAGAGGGGGTTTTATTTATTTATTAATTTTTAAATTTAACAAATATAAAAGTTGATACAGAATAGGAAAATAAATGCTGCTGTTTTTTGGTAATAAAATTTTCTTAATTTAATTGTCTATTCAAAAATATAATGACTCAAATAATGAATCTGGTTACGTGTTTATAAAATACCATGTAATACAATATAAAACGAGACCGTCAGTGACATAAATGTTGCAAGCTACTGTATATTCATGATATACAAGCTATATATAGAAGCAATATACACCCTAGGAATACTGACCTATTTGCCAGAAAGAATCCAAAACAGCGAGGAATTGACCAAGAAGAAGCGATTTTTGTTGAACTGCTCATTAAGGCTTAATTAGTCCATAACTTCATTAATAATTGTAATTAAGTAAATCTGGATAGAAGTTCTATGCACCCTAGGTCCCCCTACCTTCATGCCAGAAAGAATCAAAATCGGTGAAGAATTGAGGGAGAAGCGATTTGTGTGGAAACTGCTCGTTAGGAATTAATTACTCCATATCTTCATTATTAATTGGAATAAATGCAAATTTGAGTCAAAGCCATATGCACCCCAGGCAGACCCACTTTCCTGCCAAAAAGAATAAAAATCTGTGAAGAATTGAGAGAGAAGAAGAGATTTCCATGAAATGTGGACGATGTCGGACAGACGCCGGACAACACATGATGGCATAAACTCATCACCTGTCGACCGGATGAGCTAATAATGCAAAAAAAAAAAAAAAATTTGTGCGTTTTTAATAAAATAAACTATGTAGAACAACACAATGCATTCACATCACGTAAACCAGGAACTGACAATTCATGTTCAGTTCAAGTCAGGGACTTTAAAAAATTATTCTTCGTCTACTGTAGGATTTCTGAGCTGTTGTGAGTTGTCCTGGCAATCCTGTAACAGTAGCTCGCAGTCAGAGCCTTCACAAAAACAAATTGGAATTTTATCTGCAAGATAGCTTAGAGACCACAAGACAGATCAGAAAAAAATACACAGATCAGTAGGAGAAATAGTACAGCTCGGGTAGTGAAAACGCACAAAACAAAAGTAACCAGGTGCGGCAGGTCTGTGGTTTATGTTGTGCTTTTAGCTCGACAGCTTATCACTCAAAAGGATGCCAAAAGTAAAGTCTTTTTCTAACCAAAATAATGGGTGATTAACCAATCAACATATTATCTATTATTTTTTTCGCGGTCCGGTTTCCATCAAATCCTGCGCTCTGATTGGCTGGCGAGCGGGTCCGTATCCTACAATACGGACCCCAGTTACGGACCCCGGTTACGGACCTCTGGCGACTCGCTCGTTCACAACGACAACAAACATAGTAGCATTTTTTGTCAACATTTATCTTTTTTTATAAGATTTATTTATAAGATTATCAAAAATCTTATAAATTTTTGCCAGCATTTCTCAGGAGAATAGCATTAATTTTACAGCATGGATAGTGATAACGACAGTGTTCACAGCGAAAGCGAGTTTTACTACCCTGAGGAAGAAGAAATAAAAGGAAACATTTCAGGAGAAAGCTAAAAACCTGTAACTTGCTAACACCGAGCAAAAACATGGCTGAATCCTGAATGACTCAATTTTGTATAAATAGGGGACTACATAGGCGGCAAAATGTAGTTTTTTTCCTGCCATGGAAGTGCACTTGTATACTGAGGAGGAAGCAATTTGCATTACAGCCGTGAATGAGGATTCAAAATGGCGGCTCGGCTCGGTTTTCCCTTTTGGGCGCTCTCGTTTTCTGTTAGAATTTGGTAAAGAAAAAAATAAATATATTATTTACCAGCTTAAGGTCGGTCTGTATGGTGAAATACCGTGACCTCGGCCTTGAATACTGACCTCGGCTCAGAGGGCCTCGGTCAGTACTTTCAAGACCTCAGTCACGATATTTCACTATACGGACCTCCCAGCTGGTAAATAACACATATATATTACCTAACACCACCTGGAAGCCCCGCCCCCTTCCCCCAGTCTGTGGCGGCCTCAATTTCTGTTAAGGGAAACGGAGAATGTTTCGGGTTCATACATAAATGCGAAGTAAAATCGATCAGTGTACAACGGAGTGTCAAATCTAGCATTTAACAAATGTTAAAGCTAGACGGCCTTTCGATTTCATAAAATCGGTGAAATTTAGTTCCCTCTGAAATTTGGTCATTGTGATATATGTTTATTTCTGTAATATCTCACAAAATATCAGGCCATTCTGTGGCTGGGAAGTTATTTAATTTGAGGGGATTCCCGAGCAAATAATGTGCATGAAATCGCTCACTTCGTGCAGTCAAGCAGACTGCCGATATTTATTTATTAGTTTGGTCCTGCGTTTCCTTTCCTTCGCAACATAACATCTTTTCTTCTCTCTTTCCATTACTGTAGTCGGTCTTTCACGTTTCATTCTCACACTCGCGTCCTCCATTTTTCTCTCCTGCTTCAAATTTGTACCCCACAATGCTTTGCGCAAACAGGGAAAGCCCACCATGTGATGGATGATGTAATATCTTCAATTGGGTCATGGTGAAGCGGAAAAAAAGCGCAGAATTTAGGGCCACCTGGCCGTAAATTCATTAATTGTTCTAGTTTTAAAAACCGAATGAAACTGGAAGTCTGTGATTCAAATTCAGTTGTTTTCAGTCCACTAAACAAAAATAATCGGGTGTCAGGGAAAATGTATTTTTATGACCTAAACTTGAAAAATCTGAAAGGCAGTCTACCTTTAATGATGTGGAATGATGAGGAAGTGATTAAATACACATTTATTTCTTGCACCAATCAACACTCAGGATGCATTCAAACACTTTTTCAGCAGTAAAATATTAGAGAAAGTATTGGACATTAGACATCTGATTTGGAAAAAAAAAGGATTAAATGGATTTTTTTTTTTACTGTTTTGTTCATTATTGCATAGTCCACCATCTAGCTGACTGCCACTGCCAGCAAGCAGTTCCCGACTACACAGCTGATTAATATTATTACGCCCGCTCCTGCGCACTTTAAATCTGAAATGGTGGAAACATTGATCATTTTTTGTTTTTGTTTCTGGATTATTGCAGTTTATTTTTCAATGGTAAAGCGTGAGCAGGGAAAAAATGAATATTGCACAAGCCTATGTAAAGGTGAAATTCTTCCTACATATTATGAAACACTGACAGCTTGAGTTTTTAGGCTTTAATCTGATCCAGAGTTGGGTGCGTAATCATGTAAGATGTGTCATTTGCTTACTCACTAAAGCTTGGAGACTGGAAGAGTAAGCATCAGAGAATCCTTCCCAATGGTAATTTCCAAATATTTTCGTTCATACTGAGTCACATATTTTGGCTTTGTATGTAAAGTCAGAAGGAGACTCCGTATCATATCTTGACCCAAAGATGGCAGTCTTCCCTTCTAGGGAATTGGATGGAGCTATTTTTGGAAAGCTTGGGTGTGAATGGTAACAGACTTGGACAAGCGTGTTCTTGTGAAGTGTTGGATATAGCAGGATCTGTGTACAGCTTTTTGGTTAGTGTTATAAAATCTGACGTAATATACTTTAGTCTGTAAGTATTTGCACTGTGATGGATGTTGTTTTGTCTTTGTAGTCCACTGGATTTGAAAAGAAACCTTGTTATGAGGTTCATGTGCAGTATGGCAGCTTTAATGTGAGGGTATTTTTGGATGTTTACTGTGGGAACTGTATTGGAATAACAGCTCATCTCATCTCATTATCTCTAGCCGCTTTATCCTTCTACAGGGTCGCAGGCAAGCTGGAGCCTATCCCAGCTGACTACGGGCGAAAGGCGGGGTACACCCTGGACAAGTCGCCAGGTCATCACAGGGCTGACACATAGACACAGACAACCATTCACACTCACATTCACACCTACGGTCAATTTAGAGTCACCAGTTAACCTAACCTGCATGTCTTTGGACTGTGGGGGAAACCGGAGCACCCGGAGGAAACCCACGCGGACACGGGGAGAACATGCAAACTCCACACAGAAAGGCCCTCGCCGGCCCCGGGGCTCGAACCCGGACCTTCTTGCTGTGAGGCGACAGCGCTAACCACTACACCACCATGCCGCCCATAACAGCTCTTTTTATAGTCAAATGGTGATGGGTACTCCATCTCAGTCAGCCATACCTACTTAAACAAACTAACAATCTTAAATAACATTAAATATTAATTGAAAGCATAATCAAAATTATTCTATCCACATTCACTGGATGTGAGCAGTCGCGCGCTCTGATTGGCTACTCTACTACTAGGATATCAGCTCATATACCGTGAGTATCAGAATCAGACAAAACATTATTTATCCCCGAAGGGCAATTAGAAGGGCGAAGAGCGGTACATTAAAATAAGAGCAAGAGAATAAAATCACAAAAAGAATAAAATCACAAAAGTGGGTGGGCAAAAAAAACAAACAAACAGCGTATTATGTAGAATGTACAACCCCGATTCCAAAAAAGTTGGGACAAAGTACAAATCGTAAATAAAAACGAAATGCAATAATTTACAGATCTCAAAAACTGATATTGTATTCACAATAGAACATAGACAACATATCAAATGTCAAAAGTGAGACATTTTGAAATTTCATGCCAAATATTGGCTCATTTGAAATTTCATGACAGCAACACATCTCAAAAAAGTTGGGACAGGGGCAATAAGAGGCTGGAAAAGTTAAAGGTACAAAAAAGGAACAGCTGGAGGACCAAATTGCAACTCATTAGGTCAATTGGCAATAGGTCATTAACATGACTGGGTATAAAAAGAGCATCTTGGAGTGGCAGTGGCTCTCAGAAGTAAAGATGGGAAGAGGATCACCAATCCCCCTAATTCTGCGCCGACAAATAGTGGAGCAATATCAGAAAGGAGTTCGACAGTGTAAAATTGCAAAGAGTTTGAACATATCATCATCTACAGTGCATAATATCATCAAAAGATTCAGAGAATCTGGAAGAATCTCTGTGCGTAAGGGTCAAGGCCGGAAAACCATACTGGGTGCCCGTGATCTTCGGGCCCTTAGACGGCACTGCATCACATACAGGCATGCTTCTGTATTGGAAATCACAAAATGGGCTCAGGAATATTTCCAGAGAACATTATCTGTGAACACAATCCACCGTGCCATCCGCCGTTGCCAGCTAAAACTCTATAGTTCAAAGAAGAAGCCGTATCTAAACATGATCCAGAAGCGCAGACGTCTTCTCTGGGCCAAGGCTCATTTAAAATGGACTGTGGCAAAGTGGAAAACTGTTCTGTGGTCAGACGAATCAAAATTTGAAGTTCTTTATGGAAATCAGGGACGCCGTGCCATTCAGACTAAAGAGGAGAAGGACGACCCAAGTTGTTATCAGCGCTCAGTTCAGAAGCCTGCATCTCTGATGGTATGGGGTTGCATTAGTGCATGTAGCATGGGCAGCTTACACATCTGGAAAGACACCATCAATGCTGAAAGGTATATCCAGGTTCTAGAGCAACATATGCTCCCATCTAGACGACGTCTCTTTCAGGGAAGACCTTGCATTTTCCAACATGACAATGCCAAACCACATACTGCATCAATTACAGCATCATGGCTGCGTAGAAGAAGGGTCCGGGTACTGAACTGGCCAGCCTGCAGTCCAGATCTTTCACCCATAGAAAACATTTGGCGCATCATAAAACGAAAGATACGACAAAAAAGACCTAAGACAGTTGAGCAACTAGAATCCTGCATTAGACAAGAATGGGTTAACATTCCTATCCCTAAACTTGAGCAACTTGTCTCCTCAGTCCCCAGACGTTTACAGACTGTTGTAAAGAGAAAAGGGGATGTCTCACAGTGGTAAACATGGCCTTGTCCCAACTTTTTTGAGATGTGTTGTTGTCATGAAATTTAAAATCACCTAATTTTTCTCTTTAAATGATACATTTTCTCAGTTTAAACATTTGATATGTCATCTATGTTCTATTCTGAATAAAATATGGAATTTTGAAACTTCCACCTCATTGCATTCCGTTTTTATTTACAATTTGTACTTTGTCCCAACTTTTTTGGAATCGGGGTTGTACAATGGCAGGCCTGCTGCCAGTAACAAAGTAAAAAAAAAAAAAAAGCAGCAGATAAAATATGACAAATAAATAAAATGAAGCGTGGATAAAAGTAAAGTGACTATGATTAGAGTGACATTGTAGTTAAAGTGACAAGGTGATATTGTAATATTGCACATCAGGACATGTGATATTGCACTAGAGTATTGTACAGAAGACTTAAGTTATTGTAACTGTCTTAGACTTCTTAGAGTTCAGGAGGAGAATAACACTTGGAACAAAGGTTGCTCTCCTCCTCTGGGTCTTACAGGCCGGACAGCGGAACCTGCGACCAGATGGCAGCTGCTCAAATGCCGGGAACAAAGCATGAGTCGAGTCCTTAAGAATTCGACAAGCCATGCCGCTAGCCTGCTGCTCATACACAGTATTCAGGTGGCGAGCAGGAAGTCCAATAATCTTAGAACACACCTTGACAATGTTATGCAGGCGGTTCCTATCCTGTACAGTAATGGAGTAATACCAGCAGCATATAGAAAAAGCTAAAACACTTTCAATGAATGTATAATAGAATGTCAGCAAGATGTTCTGACTGACAGAAAAAGAGTTCAGTTTCCTTAGTAGGTACATCCTCTGGTGGTACTTCCTCAGGATCCCTTCTGTGTTGGAAGAGAACCTCAGTTGGCAGTCCAGAATGGTTCCCAGGTATTTATATTCCTCAACTGTCTCGACCGGAAAACCGTGGACCATAGTGGTGACAGCCGCTGCCAGTTCCCTTTGGCTGCTGGAGAAGGTCACCACCATCTCCTTAGTTTTGCTAACATTCAACTCCAGGCAGGAAGAGTCACACCACTCTACGAACTGCTGAAGACCGGGTCCATGATGGAGGGAAGGGCCGGACAGGAAAACTTGTGTCGTCAGCAAACTTAACCAGGTGACAGTTGGGGTACGTTGATCTGCACTCATCAGTGTACAGAATGAAGAGCAGCGGAGAAAGCACACAGCCTTGTGGGGAGCCAGTGGAGGTGGTGAGGAGATCAGACAGGTTATTTTTAATCCGGACACGCTGGGTTCGGTTGGTTAGAAAGTCCAGGATCCAGAGGATGAGCTGGCTGCTCATGTTGAAGTTCCGGTGGAGTCTCTCTGCCAGAATATGCGGTTGCAGGGTATTAAAGGCCGAGGAGAAATCTGCAAACAGGAGTCTGGCGGAGGTATTGGGAAGCTCCAGGTGTCTGTGGATAGTGTCGATGATGAAGGCTTTGGCATCGTCGACACCTTTATGGCTTTGATATGCAAATTGAAGCGGATCAAGTTGTGAATTGGTCAGAGTGAGAATGTATTGCCTGACAAGCCTCTCCATAGCCTTCATCGCCTGGGAGGAGAGGGCCACTGGGCGCAGATCGTTCAGGGCCATGGGGGGCTTCTCTTGGGAATGGGGACAATTGTTGAGTGTTTCCAACATTTGGGGACAGTTCCTGTGTTGATGGAGGTCTGAAACAGTTTCTGGAAAACACTCCCTAACTGGTCTGCACAGTTAAGCCTAGGTCACAACCGGACGTATGATTTTTTGGCCGTGCGATTTTTGGCGTTTCCCAGATCGCTGCGTTTTTTTTGTTCGTGGAGAAAGACGCACGTTGGCCGTAAGTTTGTCTTGCAACCTGAAAAAAACATAAGTGCCCATAGAGTTTGTTTGACATGACAAAGAACCTCCGCAGCCAGTCTACGGCTCGAAAATCAGCACGTCACACGCGCGTCCTCCGTGCGTTTCTTGTGTTTTTTGCACGTAGACCGGCCGTAGGACCACGTACGGCCGGTTGTGACCTAGGCTTTAGGGAGTGTTTTCCCCAACACTCCCTATTTTCCTGAGTACAGGGAAAACAGAATGGCAGAGCGCATCAAGTAGATATATCACTTTATCAAGTATTTAAAAGAAATAGAAATGGCTAAAAGAATATAGTTCCCCCCCCCATCCCACAATATCTCCTGTTCCACACTCCAGCCCAGTCGGTGGCGGTAATGCACCTTTAAGTTGGTTTGCCAACTGCCAAAAACCCCTAAAGAAGAAGAAGAAAATGGCGGCGCGTGTTGCTGAACCAACTGAGGACGAAATAAAAGCTCTACTCAAAACAAAACCTCCCAAAATATGAAAAAAGCGACAAAATATGGAATAAAAGTATTTGATGGTGTCTGTTTTTTTTGTTTTTTTATTGTTTTTTTTACTTTTGAAGGATTATTATTAGAGCATTTTTTTTTTCACAAATTGCTCCTGTCATTTTGCCAGCTTGTTTACATTCTAAGTGGAAAATGATTTTGTTGGATGTTTTGTATAAAGTTTTTATTTATTGACTTTGCTAAAAATAAAAATGCTGTGTTTCTCAAAATCCAGTGAATGTGGATAGAATAAAACAGTTATTCCACTCAATCTCGTCGTACATGGCTTATAGCCAATTCAGCTACGGGCCTCGTCGGCTATCAGCTCATGTACGACTCGATTTCGTGGAATAACTGTTAAGTATGTTCAATTGTTGCTTAGTTTCATACAGAAATTGGTGACTTGTAAGTTACCACTCACTGATTGACTTAACAGACTTTATCCAAAATAACCAGGGAATGAGTCCAATCTAAGCCTATAGCTAAGTAACTGAGGTTTAAGTTGCTTTCTGGAATTCCTGGGATATGAGCTCACAACCTCCCTCGTGTCATCTTGGGATCATTTAGAACCATACCTGCTGATCTTTCACCACCTCAAGAGCATCAGGATTCTTCTTTTTCCTCTTCCTCCTCTTCTTATTTGCTGAATCGAGATAAAGAGAAGCTGTGGCTGTATGGAAAGCTCCTAATGGTGAATACCTCATTTCCTCTAACTGTGATGACATCTGATCCATTTTTACCTCGCCCGGTACAGAGCCCACCAGGGGGCGGGTATTGATTTCAGTGGGGTTTGTTTGTTTCTTTCTTTATTTATTTATTTGGAAGCAACATTACAGGAAAACAGCTGGACCAATCTTCATGAAACTTTCAGGATAGATGGGCATTGGTCTCAAATAGAACCTCCAACATTTTGAGGGTCATCCGGTCAAGGTCCAAGTCATCAAAAGATCAAAATAAATTTTTTTTTCGTGATATCTTCCTTCATATTCATTATATTTACTTCAAACCAATTCCAAAATGTTCATCTTTCAATTCTACTTCCATTGATATGCTACATGATGGGGTTTCTCTCATAGTTTTCTTTCAAACTTTCATTTGTTTGTGTGCATGTCTGTCTGTTAACGATCTAGCGTCTAGACAGTTGCACCGATTGACTTCAAATTTTCAGGGTAGGCGGGCAATGGTCCGTAGATTACCTGATTAAATTTTGGGGGTTAACGGGTCAAGGTGAAGGTCAAGGTCACCAGAAAGGTCAACCTTTTGGTCAAAATAACACATTTTCCATTATAACAAAAACGGTTGCCGATAGACAGATGTTTACTGTTTTGAGCATATAGGAACTCCCGTATAGCCTTTCATTTGGTATCATGGTCTTTGACCTTGAGTGACCTTGAAAGGTCAAACAGAAAGGTCACGGATTTTCAGAGGGCTGTAACTTGAAAATGGTTGATGGTAGACAGATATTTACCATTATCAACTTATAGGTAGTGCCATATGGGCTTTCATTTGGCATCTTGACCTTGAATGACTTTGAAATGTCAAACTGAAGGTCACGGATTTTCATAGGACTATAACCTGACAGCTGATGATTGAGAAATGTTACCATTATCAACTTAAAGGTATAAAATAAGTCCTGCCGGGCGAGGTTTGTTTTGCCTGGCAACACTTGTTTCATAACGTTATTATCTTAGCTATTACTTGAGTGCAAATTATAAGAAATAATTGGAGAAGCAGCTTTGAGACCAAAAGGTTGCTGGTTCGAGTCCCCGGACCAGCAGGAATGGCAGAAGTGCCCTTGAGCAAGGCATCTAACCCCCAACTTTTCCTCAGGCTCCTTAGGGTATGTCGTACATCACTCTGGATAAGAGCGCCTGCTAAATGTCATTAATGTAACGTAATAATTATGTTAGAAAGCAAAGCAGACACATTGGAACCATTAACAGTATCAAATACAGGTTATGTGATGAGGTGAAATTATGAATTAGTTTTATCAGTGAAAAATACACACATCTTTCCAGCAAAACTGGAAACCGTTATTCCGCATCCGTACAAATCCACTTTGGCACCGTTTTTATAATAACGGAGCCATAAGCACATGAATGTTTACAGACGCAGGTTAATTCTTGCTCATTCTGGCACTAAAACGGAAAGTCCCTTTACCTTCGGTCATGTCTTCAGTATCTTCAGGTGAAATAGAGCTTCATGTGGTTCATGTCAGTTGATGGATTCGGCCAGTCAGGAACCTTTCACTTCCTCTCCCTGAAACCCTTTGTAGTTGTTTTGGCAGCATGTCCAGCTGAAAGACGAATTGTTGCCCAGTGAACTTTGAGGCGTTTGAATGGATCTCGGCAGGTAAAATCCTTCTGTACACTTCAAAAATTCCTCCTGCAGCTGTCATCTTCAGTCAACATCAATAAAGAGCTGAACCCGACACGTGAGCTGCCATGTTTCCCAGAAGAAGAAACGGGATGTTTCGTGCATTAACCTTTTGTTACAGAATCATGGGATTTAATCTTCATGTAATTCTCATGTGTAATCTATCAAGCTTAAAACTTTAAGACTTCCCTCTAGGAAGCTATTAACTACAGCCCCAATTCCAAAAAAGTTGGGACGCTGTGTAAACTGTAAAAAAAACAACAACAACAACCCGAATGCGATAAATTTGCAAATCATGGAAACCTGATATTTCATTGACAATAATACAAAAAGACAACAGCCCAAATGTTGAAACTGAGAAATGTTATTGGTTTTTTTGAAAAGTATATGCTTATTTTGAATTTCTTTGCTTGTTGTTCTGAGTTTGCCGCTGGTTGCTTTACACTGAGGCAGTACGAGTAGTGCCATCGCGATATCACATCATCATTTACATCACAACCGGTCACAACACGTAAATCTTATGTTTCTGATTCCCAGTGGATCCATAACAAAATATTTCTGTAAATGTTAATAGGTTGACGGGGGTTAGATTAACATTTCAGCATTGCCATTTTCCTCCCATTCCCACAGGACACCATTAAATTACAGCATAATAACAGAAAATTTACACTTTTCACTCTGAATGGGAACAGGGCAGTGTTGTAGTCGAGTCACTAAACCTCGAGTCCGAGTCCACTATTGATCTGAGTCGAGTCCGAGAACAAGACTCCAGCCGCACCATTTGACGGTGGTTATTTCAGCACCATTAACATTAGTTTGTTCCTGAACATGACGTATGAACAGGTGAACGTGCTTCTCTTTATCAGGGAGTGTGAAGTATTCTGTCAGAGATGGTTGGGAGACGGATGTTAGTGCAGAAGGTGTGTTTATTACTACGAGTGAAGACGGGTAAACAATCCAGAACGGCAGGCAAAATCATAAAACAGTGAAACAGGCAACAGGTCGAGGCGAGGCACAAACAGGCTATCGTAGACTCGGCAGAATCAAGGACGAGAAACAGGAAATCAGGGATCAGGAAATTAAACAAGGAAATAAGGCTCGGTAATGTGTCAGCAACGCAACTCAATACTTCGCAAAGTAAGTTTGTTTTCACAGATTTTATATAGGCACACCGATTGTGCCTTAATCCTGTGCAGGTGCGAGTCGTTTACGGCGCGCATGAGAAAGTACGCTTGGTGCACGCGCTGTCCGGAGTGCCCGAGAGTCTATCTGATGCACGCACCAAGGCGCACAGGTGTGACACTCTTGCACGAAATTAGTACAAAATTAATGTAGATATAAATATCTTGGGCCAAATTATTATGGCATGTTACAAAAAATAAAGAAAAAATCTGAGTCCTCGTCTCCAATTTACGAGTCCGAATGCAGTTAATGCATGAGTCCGAGTCATCAGTGCTCAAGTTCAAGTCGAGTCATGAGTCCTTAAAGTTAGGGCACGAGTCGGACTCAAGTACTACAAGCCTGGAACGGGGTGGGATGTGAAGAATGTTATGACGCTTGTGTTTAGCGGCTGGTGAGCAGCGTGAAGGGAAAGGGGAGGGGTTTGAGCCCATTACTGGGTAAACACTTCACACTTCTCCACAATTAACATTGGTACAGAGATAAAATGGGCAGCACCGCTAGTGATATTTTGATAGTAAAACACTGCATATTTTTTTTGCCATAATAAAAAAATGATAAAAATTTAAACCCAGTAGGCTTGATAAAAAAGAAATGCGTATGAAAATCTGCATATTATTAAAGCCCTGAATGTCTACTTTCATATGAGCCATTAACTATGGGAAGCCATTACATAATGGCTAGAGAAGAAGCTTTGGGAACAAATGGTTGCTGGTTCAATTCCCCTGGACCAGCAGGAATGGCAGGAAAGGCACCTTACCCCCAACTGCTCCCCAGGCTGCTCTGGGTGTGTTGTACGTCGCTCTGGATAAGAGCATCTGCTAAATGCCTGTAATGTAACCAGCACTACTGTGGAGTGTGACCAGACTAAACTATTTGTTGAAACGTGAGAAAGTAGACATAGCTTGTTTAAACAGCTTGTCTGAGACGAGAACAAATAAATTGTTTGGGGGGGGGAACCCCAACAACTTTGTTTAAACAGCTTCTCAAACATGAGACTAACAACAAATTTAAACCACTTGTCTAAAATGAGACTAAACAACTTGTCTAAAGCTGCTTTTACATGGGCAGCGGGAACAAGTCATGCCTGGAACAAGTTGCGCCCACTTTCCTTCAAGTTTACATGCTCATTCGAAATGCAGTCCATCGAGACGATGATGACTATTCCATGTTAGTATCTAGGCCCTGATCATACTCCTCCATTTCAGCCTGTCGTTTGCGTATTGTTTCCAAGTGGTAGGTTCGATACCTCTCCATTTCATGTTTCTCGTTGCTGTATCTTTGAATCTAAGCCGTGGCCGTCCCTGGTTTCTCCTTCCTTATTCCATCCAGCTAGAATCGAAGCCTTCCTTGTCTTCTTCTTGTACTTTTTCTTGCATCCTAGCATACTTTCCACTGGCCCCCGGAGCGGGAGGTGACCAGCACGAACCTTGTTAACCCGGGCGAAGTTTGAGCCAGTATGATCCAAGGTCCTTTCAGCCATAATCATGAAACTGCTTGCAAAGTGTTTGGAGTACGGCTAGCTTTTGCAATTACGAACAGCATTATCTTGACAGAGGGCGGCATGGTGGTGTAGTGGTTAGCACTGTTGCCTCACAGCAAGAAGGTTCTGGGTTTGAGCCCGGTGGCCGACGAGAGCCTTTCTGTGTGGAGTTTGCATGTTCTCCCCGTGTCTGCATGGGTTTCCTCCGGGTGCCCCGGTTTCCCCCCACAGTCGAAAGACATGCAGGTTAGGCTAATTGGTGGCTCTAAATTGACCGTAGGTGTGAGTGCGAATGGTTGTTTGTCTCTGTGTGCCAGCCTTGTGATGACCTGGTGACTTGTCCAGGGTGTACCCCGCCTCTCACCCATAGTCCGCTTGGATAGGCTCCAGCTTGCCTGCGACCCTGCACAGGATAAGCGGTTACGGATAATGGATGGATGGATGGATGGACTGTCTTGACAGAGCAATGATGTGGCTCAGTGGCAAGGACAGGCAAAGACAAACTGGCATCAATGTCTGCTGCAGCAGTTGACCGGGAGATAGGTTTGTTTATCCCCGCTCTTGGGTGATACCACGGGTCAACTTGGTTTGCATGTTGGCCTTTGTCAGGTCTTGTTTTTAGTCCTGCTGGGTGACATGCCGCCCTTCTCACCAGTGTACACTGGTAGGGGAGCCGGTTTAGACGCTGACCACCCGTCTGTGCAGCAGGTTGTACTGGGTTACGCTGTCACCAGTAGCAAAATCCATCTGGACTCTGACCTGACATGACACGCTCATTCTATCAGTGGCAAACTGGCGGTTAGACAGATGAACACAAACGTGAGCATGCACAAATCAGTGATCAGAAGCATGTTTTTAATTTGCTTTACTGTCCTCTCGCTGCTCGTTTCTGTTTAAATGTATGGTGATTCGGTGATGAATCATCTCATTGCAGCCCAATTTCTCCAAATCCATCTTTCATTTCTGGGAAAAATGATTCACTCCGAGTGATGTGTCGTTCAGAGGATGAATCAACTCTTTGAGTCAGCTCTTTTCGATGAATTTTATATGGAAAAAGCAAATGATCTGCATCTCAGCACAACTGGATGAGGGTAAGAACTTCTTTAGTCCAGTTATGACTGTGATTGGCTTGGGAATTGTGAAGTTTGACAAGGAAAAGCACTGGAGAAGAACTGACCATTGAATTTGCCATGAAGCGGTCTTGTCCAGATGATAAATAAGCTGGATGAATGCTACCATGCATCTCTAAGACCTCCTACTTGCCTCCAATTGTGTTTAGACGGTAAACGGGAACAAGTTGCACCCAGAACAAGATATTCCAGAACAAGTTGCGCTATCTTGTAAAGTGGAGCAAGTTGCGCCCATCAGTGTCAAATATTTCTGGAACAAATCGTGTTTAGACAGGCAACTTGTTCTGGAGCAAGTGGTCGAGTAAAAGCAGCTTTAAAGGAAATGATTACTGAAAACTAACCGAATTCTAGTCACCATATCAATTCTAGGACAGTGTTTCTGTAATGTTTTTTTAATTTATTATTTTTATTATTATACCCCTGTTCCAAAGGGGGGGGGGTGTATACTGGTTTACCTCTGTCCGTATCTCTGTCCGTCCAAAACACCCTTTTTGTCAGCAACCGCAAATCATAACCACTTGGTACCGAGCTTCAGCTTGGGGTTCTATACCGTGTATGCTGTTTTCAGGTCTGTTGCACGTCAACTTCCTGTTTACCAACTGAATATACTTACGAAACATATAGCGTGGGTTTACAAAATTTTCGTAACGCTTTTCTCAGCAACTACAAATCACAACTACTTGATATTTGGTACCGAGCTTCAGCTTGGGGTTCTATACCGTGTATGCTGTTTTCAGGTCTGTTGCACATCAACTTCCTGTTTACCGACTGAATATATTTACAAAACATATAGCGAGCGTGGGTTTACAAAATTTTCGTAATGCTTTTCTCAGCAACTACAAATCACAACTGCTTGATATTTGGTACCGAGCTTCAGCTTGGGGTTCTATACCGTGTATACCATTTTCAGGTCTGTCCCACATCGACTTCCTGTTTACCGACTGAATGTATTTATGAAACATATAGCATGGATTTTAACGCTATTTCAAGAAGCAAAATGCTATTTCAAAATGACAGTTTACCAGGATGCTATTAAATCCCTGGGGAGAGACCCTGCTCTTTACTTACTTGTTTCAGGGTTAATTATTTGTTGAAGTCAACATTCATAATAAGTGTCCTATTCCTTCGATTGCTTGCGTTCTGATATAAGTGGGGGGATACGCAAGTGAGCAGTAGTTCACAGTTGATCTTATGTGTCGAAAGTGGAATAAACATAGAGAAAATGCGTAATTTATAAGTAGGGCTGTGCGATATGGGAAAAAATGAATATCCCGATACATTTTCTCCATTTCACGATATACGATATATTGAAATCTCCTCTAAAGGACTCCATGAAATCAAACTTTTACTCTTTACTGTTCTCACTACAATCCCTGCAGATTAAATAACATTCTTGGTTAACTTTGCAGGTGGTTTTCAACAAGACATTTTAAATTTTCATGTTAGTGATTAATCACAATTGAATTGAAATAAGACTATTTTTATTCAACAAAGATGTGGCACAAACTGCAAAAACAATCTTGAAAATTGCAACAAAGGGGCAACACAATACAGAGCTGCTCAGAGCTCAAACCAATAAAGTGCAAGCTCAACACTGAGAAGGACATTTAGCCTAAATAAGAAAAGTGCTCTTTCATTAAATTATTTTAAAAAATAGAGGTAGATCACCAAGCTATTAACCTGACTACTGAGAACCACTGGAACATTCACAATAGAGAGAGAGATTGAGGGAGAGAGATCTGCAAAACATCTCATTTCATTATCTCTAGCCGCTTTATCCTGTTCTACAGGGTCGCAGGCAAGCTGGAGCCTATCCCAGCTGACTACGGGCGAAAGGCGGGGTACACCCTGGACAAGTCGCCAGGTCATCACAGGGCTGACACATAGACACAGACAACCATTCACACTCACATTCACACCTACGGTCAATTTAGAGTCACCAGTTAACCTAACCTGCATGTCTTTGGACTGTGGGAGAAACCGGAGCACCCGGAGGAAACCCACGCGGACACGGGGAGAACATGCAAACTCCGCACAGAAAGGCCTTCACAGGCCACGGGGCTCGAACCCGGACCTTCTTGCTGTGAGGCGACAGTGCTAACCACTACACCACCGTGCCGCCCATCTGCAAAACATAATTTTTCTCTTTGCACACTTTTGAACTGAATGTTTTCTGGCTCTGCCTCTCAGATGTGTATAATTCCGGTATTGCCTTCTCTGTAAAATGTCTGCAACCGGGCAACTCATATTTGGGATCGAGTGCGTTTAGTAATTTTTGGAAGCCTGGTTTTTCCACTATACTAATTGGGATCATGTCTTCGGCAATGACGTTAGTGATTGCATCCGTTATAAGCCTCGGTCACAACTAGCCGTACATGCTCCTGCGGCCGGTCTACGTGCAAAAAACGCAAGAAACGCACGGAGGGTGCGCGTGAAACACACGGAGGGCGCGCGTGTGACGTGCTGATTTTCGAGCCGTAGACTGGCCGCAGACCGGCCGCAGAGGTTCTTTGTCATGTCAAACAAACTCTACGGGCACTTATGTTTTTTTCAGGTTGCAAGACAAACTTACGGCCAACGTGTGTCTTTTTCCATGAACAAAAAAAACCCGCAGCGATTTGGGAAACGCCAAAAATCGCACGGCCAAAAAATCGTACGTCTGGTTGTGACCTAGGCTATAGCTCTCCATCTCTGACTTGTTTTCTCATATGGGGTGGCTTTGGAGAACAAGGCCGCTATGGTCATTTGTTTAGCTTGTGGGGGGTTTTAGCTCGTGGGCAAGTAGTTCGGAGTTGAAGAGACTCTTCATACTGTACCAGGTGAGTTTTCAGGTGATGGAACATATTTGTAGTGCTGCTGCCTTTCGTGATGACAGGTTTTTTTTTTTTGCACACTTTACAAATTGGCATTTGCTGTTCTACGTCCTCCTCGCGATATCCAAAAAAATGCCAGATGACTGACCCCTTACTAGTTCTTTTAGGAACCAATTCATCCACTTCCATTTTTAATTTGTCGCTGAAATTGACAGAGCTTACACGGTAGCCTATGCAACACCAGCGATTGCACGAACTGAGTCAGCGCTGTAAACCGAAACTAGAAAATCTTCCCGGAAGTTCCTTTCAGCACCGAGATGTTGCACGGGATTGGTTGGCGAGTGCGTGACGTTATTGTTTTTTACCCTTAGGCAGCCTCTCACGTTACTGCCTGAGGGACAGGGAGAAAACCACCGGAAAAGGTTTTAAACAAACGCAACAAACACGAAACAAATGCAAGTCGGCAGATGACCATAAAATACTCGATACTTATGATATAATTATTATATGTATCTCACACAGAATTTTCGGAGATATGTTGAGTATATTCGATATATCGCACAGCCCTATTTATAAGGAACTCTTTCGTGCAACTGGTGCAGCCATTATGACGTCAGAGTTGCTTCCTGTGAGCCAGTGGACAGCCATGCGATGACAATCTCGGCAGACAAGTTGACCGAGCAATACTTTTTTTTTACAACCAAATGCTGTGCAATACGGCATTATTTTCACAGAACACAGTTCACAAAGATGATACAACAATATGGTACTAAAAAAGTTTGCAGTGAAAATAACTGCACCAAATATGAGAAAAATCACGAGCAAAATCACCACAGTATACCATGCAGGAAGCAAATGGTGGGGTCTCGCCGAGATCTGGCTTCAGCAACTTCTATGTCATCCATCTCGCAGTCTCATATTGAATTTTCACGGTATCCTTATAGCTGTGCAGATGAATATGGCAGCGTACACGTATTTTGACCGATGCCCTAACTTGGCCACTTTTAAATGTGAAAATAATCAATATCCTTTCAGAATTACAACCTCAACTTAGTGCTACTGGGATTACATGCCAACGTGCTTAATTACAAGTACAGTGCTGCTTGAAAGTTTGTGAACCCTTTAGAATTTTCTATATTTCTGCATAAATATGACCTAAAACAACAGATTTTCACACAAGTCCTAAAAGTAGATAAAGAGAACCCAGTTAAACAAATGAGACAAAAATATTATACTTGGTCATTTATTTATTGAGGAAAATGATCCAATATTACACATCTGTGAGTGGCAAAAGTATGTGAACCTTTGCTTTCAGTATCTGGTGTGACCCCCTTGTGCAGCAATAACTGCAACTAAACATTTGCGGTAACTGTTGATCAGTCCTGCACACCGGCTTGGAGGAATTTTAGCCCATTCCTCCGTACAGAACAGCTTCAACTCTGGGATGTTGGTGGGTTTCCTCACATGAACTGCTCGCTTCAGGTCCTTCCACAACATTTCCATTGGATTAAGGTCAGGACTTTGACTTGGCCATTCCAAAACATTCACTTTATTCTTCTTTAACCATTCTTTGGTAGAACGACTTGTGTGCTTAGGGTCGTTGTCTTGCTGCATGACCCACCTTCTCTTGAGATTCAGTTCATGGACAGATGTCCTGACATTTTCCTTTAGAATTTGCTGGTATAATTCAGAATTCATTGTTCCATCAATGATGGCAAGCCGTCCTGGCCCAGATGCAGCAAAACAGGCCCAAACTATGATACTGCCACCACCATGTTTCACAGATGGGATAAGGTTCTTATGCTGGAATGCAGTGTTTTCCTTTCTCCAACCATAACGCTTCTCATTTAAACCAAAATGTTCTATTTTGGTCTCATCTGTCCACAAAACATTTTTCCAGTAACCTTCTGGCTTGTTCACGTGATCTTTAGCAAACTGCAGACGAGCAGCAATGTTCTTTTTGGAGAGCAGTGGGTTTCTCCTTGCAACCCTGCCATGCACACCATTGTTGTTCAGTGTTCGCCTGATGGTGGACTCATGAACGTTAACATTAGCCAATGTGAGAGAGGCCTTCAGTTGCTTAGAAGTTACCCTGGGGTCCTTTGTGACCTCGCCGACTATTACACGCCTTGCTCTTGGAGTGATCTTTGTTAGTCGACCACTCCTGTGGAGGGTAACAATGGTCTTGAATTTCCTCCATTTGTATACAATCTGTCTGACTGTGGATTGGTGGAGTCCAAACTCTTTAGAGATGGTTTTGTAACCTTTTCCAGCCCGATGAGCATCAGCAACGCTTTTTCTCAGGTCCTCAGAAATCTCCTTTGTTTATGCCATGATACGCTTCCACAAACGTGTTGTGAAGATCAGACTTTGATAGATCCCTGTTCTTTAAATAAAACAGGGTGCCCACTCACACCTGATTGTCATCCCATTGATTGAAAACACCTGACTCTAATTTCACCTTCAAATTAACTGCTAATCCTAGAGGTTCACATACTTTTGCCACTCACAGATCTGTAATATTGGATCATTTTCCTCAATAAATAAAGGACCAAGTATAATATTTTTGTCTCATTTGTTTAACTGGGTTCTCTTTATCTACTTTTAGGACTTGTGTGAAAATCTGATGATGTTTTAGGTCATATTTATGCAGAAATATAGAAAATTCTAAAGGGTTCACAAACTTTCAAGCACGACTGTAAATTCATATTTTACGATTCATTTCCTTTAAAGGTACAGTAGACTGCCTTTCAGATTTTTCAGTGAAGGTCGTAAAAAGACTTTTCACCGACACCCAATTATTTTTGTTTAGTGGACCGAAAACAACTGAATTCGCATCACAGACTTCCAATTTTATTAGGTTTTTTTTTTAATAGAACAATTAATGAATTTAGCGCCACGTGGCCCTAAATTCTCCGTTATTTTTTCCTGCTTCACCATGACCCAATTCAAGATACTACATCATGCATCACGTGGTGGGCTTTCCCTGTTCACGCAAGGCATTGTGGGATACAAATTTGAAACAGGAGAGAAAAATGGAGGACGCGAGTGTGCGAATGAAACGTGAAAGACTGACTACAGTAACGGAAAGCGAGAAGAAAAGATGTTATGTTCTATACGAAGGAAAGGAAACGCAGGACCAAACTAATAAATATCGGCGGTCAGCGAGCACCTCGGTGTGATCAGCTGTTCGTTTAGCGACAGAATGATGGAACTGTCAGTGCACGCTCAAAGGTAAACCTGTACTGTAGATGGCAGTAATGCGACACTGTGGATGCCAGCTGCTGTAAAACCCAAAAAAGGAAGAAGAAGGTAAACCTACGCATGCACACACGGACTTCCTCTGTCTGCTTGACTGCGCGAGGCGAGCGATTTCATGCATGTTATTTGCTCGGGAATCTCCTCAAATTAAATAAATTCCCAGCTACAGAATAGCCTGATATTTTGTGAGATATTACCGAAATAAACATATATCACACTGACCAAATTTCAGAAGGAACTAAATTTCATCGATTTTATGAAATCAAAAGGCCGTCTAGCTTTAAGATGATCCAACGTGTTTAAACAATCTTTCAAAGATGAGATGAGACAATTTGTTGAAACAACAAGCGCAATTGTTTCATCGTGTTCTTTAGATATTTGTATTTATGAGCATCATAAAACTGTTGATCTGTGTACCTTTACCTGATCTGCCTCTTCTCATTCCTCAACCTCATGCTGACCTGCTTTACTGCTTCGGCTCTCGTTTGTTCCTAATGACAATAGGTGACAGTAACACACTCTGAACCCAAGTGCCGTATCTCGATCTAAATCCTGCTCCATCTTTCATTAACTCCCTTGTGCATGAATTAATGATGCAATAACAAACAGCTGGCAAAGAAACAACCGAGCAGCCAAATGCCCAATTAGTTCTAGTCATGAAAACTCGAAGCCGTGTGTATGTTTCTGCCAAAGGTTAGCCGTTTGCTCTTAATACACCACTGCACAAACAAGCCGGAACTGTTCCCGAGTGTTTACAAAGCTGTATCGGTTCTCAGCGTAATTAAAACCGACACTCTCTCGTTCGCAACCAGAAGAATCCACGTCCTCGTCATGAATTTGGTGGTCTGATGTTAATGTGTTTCTTAAAGGACATGGGACATGAAACATAAATGCACGCTATATCAGTTTCTTTCCATTAAAAATATGAAATAATTGCATCAACAAATACAAAATTATCTGTTAAATTTAGCAAAATCGTTATATTCGTGATGATTATATGGCATTTCTGCTCGAGCTCCGATATGCATATTTTACAACCGGAAGAGCCGCTGTCACGTGATCATACGTCACAAAAACTTTCGGGTACAGCACAAGCGGGTAGATGAATATGGAGAAGTGTGAATCGTGATGATGACGAATGCGACAAAATAGTTTTTGTGTCTTGGATGACAAGAAAATTGTTTCGTTTTTAGAGTGTTTAACGTACATTGAACATCATGGTGTATTGCGACCTCCCAGTCAGTCAGACGCGCTGTCACTCCTGTTAGCAATGTAGCTAGGCTCAACATGGCCAACGGTATTTTTTGGGGCTGTAGTTAGATGCGACCAAACTCTTCCACGTTTTTCCTGTTTACATGACATGTCATGGTTTATATGACCAGTGACATGAAACAAGTTCAGTTACACAAATTGAAACGTGGCGATTTTCTATGCTATGGAAAGTCCGCACTATAATGACAGGCGTACTAACACCTTCTGCGCGCTTCGGCAGCGCATTGATACCTTCACTCGGAGTTGTACCATTTTTTTAGACAGGGCGGCGCCCGCCTGGCCGTGCCCGACGAGGAGCGCTCTCGGCCGGCTTGGGAGGCAGACTGCAGCCCCTCCTGGAAGTGTGGTTTTACCATGGGCCTCATGCGGTAAGGATTAGTATTATAATTTTGGGTGTATCAATTATTGATTATCGTAATTCTGACTCGTTTCGCCATTTTGAATGTTTTCATCTCGGACTCTGGAAGCATTGCATCTCAGTCAATCTCGAAAAATATCAGCAAAAAAAAAAACTAGCTTGCAACGGACTTTAGCTAGATCTATGATGAACTTTCAATGTATGATACAAAAATAATACTTCTTTCAACAGATCATTAGCCTTTGAGCAGAATTGTTTTTAACTTACCAGGAAGTGTTATCGAGCCGACCGCTTTCAGTTTCATGGGGATTGAATGAACTCTCACTCTCAGAATCATCTGACCCGTCAGAGTAAAGACAAGATCCATGTTCATGTGAATTTCCGGCTATCGGTTCGAATTGATAGGGTCTAACTTCACATCTCTGTGAAACATCGGGAATGTCACTGTCGATGGTGTCCATTTCGGTAACCTGTTTACATTAGATACCCAAGCGCTGGCTCCTTGGAAAGTTTTTGTGACGTCACGGGTCACGTGACCGCTTAGCTAATTAACGAATCATTGTTTTATGCTGATGTATAAAAAAGTTGAATAATGTGATGATTTTCACATTTTTGACGCCCTGCAGTGATTTAGATGGCATTTCTTATGTCCTTTATACAACCCCGATTCCAAAAAAGTTGGTACAAAGTACAAATTGTAAATAAAAACGGAATGCAATGATGTGGAAGTTTCAAAATTCCATATTTTATTCAGAATAGAACATAGATGACATATCAAATGTTTAAACTGAGAAAATGTATCATTTAAAGAGAAAAATTAGGTGATTTTAAATTTCATGACAACAACATATCTCAAAAAAGTTGGGACAAGGCCATGTTTACCACTGTGAGACATCCCCTTTTCTCTTTACAACAGTCTGTAAACGTCTGGGGACTGAGGAGACAAGTTGCTCAAGTTTAGGGATAGGAATGTTAACCCATTCTTGTCTAATGTAGGATTCTAGTTGCTCAACTGTCTTAGGTCTTTTTTGTCGTATCTTCCGTTTTATGATGCGCCAAATGTTTTCTATGGGTGAAAGATCTGGACTGCAGGCTGGCCAGTTCAGTACCCGGACCCTTCTTCTACGCAGCCATGATGCTGTAATTGATGCAGTATGTGGTTTGGCATTGTCATGTTGGAAAATGCAAGGTCTTCCCTGAAAGAGACGTCGTCTGGATGGGAGCATATGCTGCTCTAGAACCTGGATATACTTTTCAGCATTGATGGTGTCTTTCCAGATGTGTAAGCTGCCCATGCCACACGCACTAATGCAACCCCATACCATCAGAGATGCAGGCTTCTGAACTGAGCGCTGATAACAACTCGGGTCGTCCTTCTCCTCTTTAGTCCGAATGACACGGCCTCCCTGATTTCCATAAAGAACTTCAACTTTTGATTCGTCTGACCACAGAACAGTTTTCCACTTTGCCACAGTCCATTTTAAATGAGCCTTGGCCCAGAGAAGACGTCTGCGCTTCTGGATCATGTTTAGATACGGCTTCTTCTTTGAACTATAGAGTTTTAGCTGGCAGCGGCGGATGGCACGGTGAATTGTGTTCACAGATAATGTTCTCTGGAAATATTCCTGAGCCCATTTTGTGATTTCCAATACAGAAGCATGCCTGTATGTGATGCAGTGCCGTCTAAGGGCCCGAAGATCATGGGCCCCCAGTATGGTTTTCCGGCCTTGACCCTTACGCACAGAGATTCTTCCAGATTCTCTGAATCTTTTGATGATATTATGCACTGTAGATGATGATACGTTCAAACTCTTTGCAATTTTACACTGTCGAACTCCTTTCTGATATTGCTCCACCATTTGTCGGCGCAGAATTAGGGGGATTGGTGATCCTCTTCCCATCTTTACTTCTGAGAGCCGCTGCCACTCCAAGATGCTCTTTTTATACCCAGTCATGTTAATGACCTATTGCCAATTGACCTAATGAGTTGCAATTTGGTCCTCCAGCTGTTCCTTTTTTGTACCTTTAACTTTTCCAGCCTCTTATTGCCCCTGTCCCAACTTTTTTGAGATGTGTTGCTGTCATGAAATTTCAAATGAGACAATATTTGGCATGAAATTTCAAAATGTCTCACTTTCGACATTTGATATGTTGTCTATGTTCTATTGTGAATACAATATCAGTTTTTGAGATTTGTAAATTATCGCATTCCGTTTTTATTTACAATTTGTACTTTGTCCCAACTTTTTTGGAATCGGGGTTGTACATAATTATACCCAGAAAAAAAATCCATGTCCCATGTCCTTTAATACTTATAAGAATATCGAGTAGTTTTCCGATAGCTATGGAAGACCATCATTAAAAGCGGTCTCTTAGTTTTTTTTTTTCCCTTCGCTCGATTATAGGCACTTGTTTGATTTTAAATGCAAATCCTTCAGTCCACAGGGTAATCTTTTATAAGTTCATTAGAACACACAAGGTCTGCGTGTTTTCAAGAAGCTTCTCCTTTCTTCATTTTTGTTCGTGTTTCCTTGCTCGTGGCAAACAGAAAAACAAATTCAACACCACGCTGAGCTCTTTTTCCAAAGCATACACTTTGTGTCCTTGATCATAAATTGTCATCACAGATGTTGCAACACCAAGATGTTCACCCCCCCCAATTCCTCCTTGTAGTCGCTTATGTTTTGTCAACATTTTATGCTTAACGAGACGTCAGTGCAAGAACAAGAGCGTTCTGAAGGTTAAAAACATCCCGTGCTGTGAAGGAAAGCTGAATATTCATACAATCACAGTGCCGATCTTTCTTTCTTTCTTTCTTTCTTTCTTTCTTTCTTTCTTGTTTTTCAGCCATGTTTGAAGTGTACAGACCAGAATCGTATTTGATCTGGATTGAGTTGCGTGTGATTAGCTGTCAGCAGCAGCAGCTCACACTTCTGTCGATGAGAAGCTTTGGACGAACAGATGAGGTCTCGCCACAACCCAAGCCTTCTGGGCTCCATATCGGGCTGTAGTGAAGCTCTGAGCTTCTGAGGTGCTTTGAGGAAGCTCAGTTGAACGTTTCATGTTCACAGTGTGTGGCCTTCCAGCTCTCGGTGGTATTTTATATTAGATGTTGTTGATCTGTAGCAAGGGTGCGACAGATCAACAACACAGCGGTTAGATTTGAAGCTCAAAGTACACAATAAAAACAAAGACAGCATAGCGGAAGGTTTTTTTTTTTAAAAATAAATAAAACACCTAGTTTAAGCCACACCCACTTACAGTCATATCTGGATCAGTGTTTGAGTCGAGTCACTAAACCTCAAGTCCAGTCTCGAGTCCCCAGTGTTCAAGTCCAAGTCATTAAAGAAAATTTCGAATCGAGTCCGAGAACAAGACTCCACCCGCACCATTTGACGGTGGCTGTTGCTGCCTTTATGTGAAAGCGTCTCTGCGACTGTGTTGGACTAACGTTACTGCTCGACTGCCCCGTTTTAGTTAACAGGCTACAGATAAAAAGCTTGTTCATCGCTCAGCAAGCCCCGCCCACTATTAACAGGGCAAATAACATGAGAGAAGGTTAACACTAGCTAGTTCATCAGTCAGCAAGCAAGCTTCGCTATCAACAGAGCAATGAACATAGCGTGTCACTTCCTTCTCTGGGTGTGGTCTCGCCAAATGACGACTGAAGTTCGAGGTCGTCTCCTCGATAGTTCTTCTACATATGGAACACATAGCAGTGCATTTTTTCCCACTGCACGAGAAGTCTGTATAAGCAAAGCGGACAATCCTAGGGGCTTCTCTCCAGGCATTTTAGCACCATTAACGTTAGTTTGTTCCTGAACATGACATATGAACAGGTAAATATGCATTCTCTTGCACGAAATTAGTATAAAAATTAATGTAGATATAAATATCTTATGCCAAATTATTTTGGCATGTTACAAAAAATAAAGAAAAAATCAGAGTCCTCGTCTCCAATTTACGAGTCCGAATGCAGTTAATGCACGAGTCCGAGTCATCAATGCTCGAGTCCAGGTCAAGTCATGAGTCCTTAAAATTAGGGCACAAGTCGGACTCGAGTACTACATGCCTGGTCTGGATACAGATATGGATATTTATTTTCTCCACATTCACTGGATATGAGCAATCACATGCTCCGACTGGCTACTCTACTACTAGGATATCAGCTCATATACTGTGAGTCAAGAAAAACAAAATGGCGGCGCGTGTTGCTGAACCAACCGAGGGTGAAATAAAAACTCTACTCGAAAACAAAACCCCCAAAAATACAAAAAAAAACAACAAACCACCCAACAAATATGGAATGGAAATGATAGAACATATCTTTTTTTTATTTTTAAAGTATTATTATTGCATTTTTCTCAAATTGCTACTGTCATTTCGTCAGTTTGTTTGCATCCGAAGCGGAAATGATTTTGTCAGATGTTTTGTATTAAGCTTTTATTTATCGAATTTGCAAAAAAAATAAAAATGCTCCGTTTCACCAAATTCCAGTGAATGCGGAGAGAATAAACCAGTTATTCCACTCAATCTCGTCGTACATGGTTTATAGACAACTCAGTGCTACGTGCCTCGTCGGCTATCAGCTCACGTACGACTCGATTTCATAGAATAACTGTTAATTAAAGGAAAAGGCAACTTTTGTACAAAATCACCACAAATAGATAGATAAATATATAAAGTAATCGATCATGGAATTTATAGAGAAAGAACAGACCGCATAACAGTATCTTTTTTTAACTTTTAATAATATGGGCTTGCGCTGAGCTCAGCGAAGATGCGTTCCGCCATATTGATCTACTGCGTGACGTCATGCGGCCCACCACTGAAAAGAACTCTTCAGTGCTTCATGGTAATAAGGTAAAAAACCAGTACAATCGCTTCTTCAAAGTTTCACCAAATGGTTTTATTTATGCAGCTTAAAGCTCATAATACTGTATAACTTTGGTCGAGTAAAAACACGGAGCAAAAACATGACTGAATCCTGAATGACTCCTATTTGGATTTGTCCTACCAAGCCTACTGCGCATGCGTGAAGCGGCTCGGCTCGGTTTTCCCTTTCGGGCGCTCTCGTTTTCTGTTAGAATTTGGTAAAGAAAAAATAAATAAATATTATTTACCAGCTTACCGGGTCCATGAACATAAATCATAAAGGTCGGGATATAAACGAATCGAATACAAGCCACCCGCCGGGACTCCTAATCACAGTGATCTGCTTGTAAACACTGTTTACAATTTAATTTTATTTATTTTCGTTTTATTTGGTGATCCTCGTAGATTTTGTCTGCGGGACGATTTTACTTGGTGATCCTCGTAGATTGTGTCTGCGGGACGATTTTTGGTGATCCTCATGGAAGAGCCACGGGAAGAGCGCGCTTTATGTGATCCTCGTAGATTTTGTCTGCGGGACGATTTTTGGTGATTCTCGTAGATTTTGTCTGCGGGACGATTTTATTTGGTGATCCTCGTAGATTTTGTCTGCGGGACGATTTTTGGTGATCCTCATGGAAGAGCCACGGGAAGAGCGCGCTTTATGAGTTAAACCCATAATAATAATTAATCTCGAGGCTGATTCCTTTTTTGAACTTTATTTCATTTTATTATTTTATTTCTACTATTGTTTAATTCTTATTATTTTTCTTCCCCAATTATTTTATGTAATTTTATTTTCTATTGTTTACTGTTCTGCTTTTACTTCTGTAAAGCACATTGAACTGCCACTGTGTATGAAATGTGCTATATAAATAAACTTGCCTTGCCTTGTTTTCATGGGCCCAGTGACGTCACAGATCAGAGGGAGGCGCATTAACGAAAGATTCTGATTGGTTTATAGTTGCCCACAATCTCAAAATGGCTGCCTCCTCCAACTTTGACTCCTCTGTGTCAATTCATGATTTCAAAGTTAAAACTATTTTTTCATGTTCGATATATAATGGAAATAATTAACGGAATTGATTACGTATATGTTTTTCTCCTGTTACACACCTGGTTTTGTACAAAAGTTGCCTTTTCCTTTAATTGTTAGTTAACTAAGATACAGATAGTACACTCTGTACAGTTCTAGATAGTGGCATTGTGTTCCACTGTGTTTTGAGACCTGTGTATTATGATTTGTCAGTTTTGTTGAAAAAGAAAAAAAGATCTGTAATCTATCTGTCCATCCAGAAGCATATAGAAGGCACGGGACGCAGTGGGATCCGACTGTGGCAACAGATATAAACTGCAGAACAGCTCCTTTTTTGTGTGTGTTTTGCCAAAATGTCACTCTCCGGTTGTATTCCCCAGCACGATCCACACTTGTTTTGGGAACGACAAATTGCTGCATTTTATCTCATCTGTGTCTTTGATGCTTTGACTCCACAGCCTGTGTAATCGTGCCATTAGTCGTTCTTTGTACGCATGCAGCAGGATTTAATGGCTGCCAAATAGCGTTGAATGGTCCGTTTAAAACGCTGCATTTCTCTGATCCTGCTTCATTGTGCCATTTGTGCCATCATTCGTTCCATGGAAAATGTTTCGAGTTAAAACAAAGAAGATTTGTTTTTAGCTGAATTTAAAAGTAGGCTAATCAAAATAACACAAGCACTGGCATGGTTTCGATGAGGCAGAAACTTTTTGTTTTGTTTTTTAACCTTTTTTCAACGTCTGTTCAAATTAGCAGTACACTAAAATTATATCCTGTTTTTGCCAACAGAAAGATTTTACTCCTCATTTCTGTATTTGTAAAGCTTGGTGTAGATGCACATGTCGTCTCCGGGGGGGGGGGGGGGGTATACTGGTTTACCTCTGTCCATCCGTCCGTATCGCCGTCCGTCTGAAACACCTTTTTTCTCAGTAATCACAAATTATAACCACTTCATACTTGGTACCAAACTTCAGCTCGGGGTTCTATACCATGTATACCACTTTCAGGTCTGTCGCATATCGACTTCCTGTTTACCGACTGAATGTATTTAGAAAACATATAGGGTGGATTTACAGAATTTTCATCACGTTTTTCATGGCAACTACAAATCATAACTGATTGATATTCGGTACCGAGCTTCAGCTTGGGGTTCTATACTGTGTATACCATTTTCAGATCTGTGGCACATCGACTTCCTGTTTACTGACTGAATGTATTTAAGAAAAAAATAGCGTAGATTTACAGAATTTTCATAACACTTTGCTCAGCAACTACAAATCACAACTGCTTGATATTTGGTACCGAGCTTCAGCTTGGGGTTCTATACTGCGTGTACCATTTTCAGGTCTGTCCGACATTGACTTCCTGTTTACCGACTGAATGTATTTACAAAACATATAGGGTGGATTTACAGAATTTTCATAATGTTTTTCACGGCAACTACAAATCACAACTGATTGATATTCGGTACCGAGCTTCAGCTTGGGGTTCTATACCGTGTATACCATTTTCAGATCTGTGGCACATCGACTTCCTTTTTACTGACTGAATGTATTTAAGAAAAAAATAGCGTAGATTTACAGAATTTTCGTAACACTTTGCTCAGCAACTACAAATCACAACTGCTTGATATTTGGTACCGAGCTTCAGCTTGGGGTTCTATACCGCGTGTACCATTTTCAGGTCTGTCCGACATTGACTTCCTGTTTACTGACTGAATGCATTTACAAAACATATAGGGTGGATTTACAGAATTTTCATAACGTTTTTCACGGCAACTACAAATCACAACTGATTGATATTCGGTACCGAGCTTCAGCTTGGGGTTCTATACCATGTATACCATTTTCAGATCTGTGGCACATTGACTTCCTGTTTATTGACCGAATGTATTTAAGAAAAAAATAGCGTAGATTTACAGAATTTTCGTAACACTTTGCTCAGCAACTACAAATCACAACTGCTTGATATTTGGTACCGAGCTTCAGCTTGGGGTTCTATACCATGTATACCATTTTGAGGTCTGTCCGACATTGACTTCCTGTTTACCGACTGAATGTATTTACGAAACGTGTATAGTGTGGATTTTGACGCTATTAAATCCCTGGGGAGAGACCCTGCTCTTTACTTACTTGTTTCAGGGTTAATTATTTGTTGAAGTCAACATTCATAATAAGTGTCCTATTCCTTCGATTGCTTGCATTCTGATATAAGCGAGAGCGAGGGGATACGCAAGTGAGCAGTAGGTCACAGTTAATCTTGTTTGATTCGTCTTAAAAAAGGGAAAAAAATCCATTCAAAGTCACATTTTTGCATGGAATATATTCAAATTATAATTACGATACTTAACACCAATGAGGAGATTTTGAACCATTGTTTTATCAACATGCCAAATGATTTGGGCTTAAATGAAAAACATCCAGAAACTTATAAAGGAAGCTTTAAGATGTGCTTTTTTCTTTCTTTTTTTTTTTTAAGCATACAAGATGCTGTAATAGCTTTTATCCCTTTCCAGAAACAGGAGGGAGAAATTCTTGAGACGATGCGCAAGAGCGTATTTTTAGCAAAGAGTGCTGCCAACTAAAAGAGGACACATGCATGCACATGCTGGCGAGGGGGGGAAAAAACCTCTAAGAAAAATAAGGCCTTCACCAGCACACACTAAACCCATTTCCTGTCAGTAACCCAATGCATCAACAGCACCATGAATTCCGATTAGCTCTGAAATATCCACAGGAGAGCTGAAATCCCCACACAGCACCAGAGGCTCTGGGCAGGAGCTGAACATTCTGACAGGATGGTCAGTGTTTATATAGACACACACACACACTTCTCTAAACTGCTCCAAATAAAGTAAAACTTTTACATTCTTCCTCTGTTTTCATTTAAACTAGATTTAATGGCTGAATAAAAATCCACCTATGAGTTGCGCTTTATGCCGTGTGGGAATGTGTTCATCCATCTCGCTCACACTCAACAGGGAAACGATTCGATTTGTCTTATTTAAACAGTTCTGGTGCTCCTGGATCTCCTTCGCTTTCGGCCCTGGGTGTGTTTGTTTATTAAGCCACTTCACACGGAGCCTGAATGTGAGCATTAAACCCAAACACATACGTTCAGGTAATAACACTGCTGGAGGAACTGGTAAAGGGGGATGAGTTCATTAGCTGAACTCCAGCGATGTAGAAACACCAGGGCTATTCAACAACAATAAAGCTTTTCTTCTTTCTCTTCCTTTCTTTTTCTTCCTTCCTTCTATTGTTTATTCCTTTCTTTTTAAGATACACTAATTCCTGCATCTTTCCTTCCTTCCTCATACCCTTCCTTCTTTCCTTCTTACTTTCCTTCCTTCCTTCCTTCCTTCCTTCCTTCCTTCCTTCCTTCCTTCCTTCCTTCAACCCTTTCTTTATGCCTGTCTGCCTTCCTTCCTTCATTCTTTTCTTTTCCTTCCTTATTTTTTATACCCTTTTTATAAAGGGTATAAAAATAAGGAAGGAAGGAAAATAAATATTTTATATATAATATTTATTTTTATACCCTTCCTTCTTTATTTTCTCTTCCTTCCTTCCTTCCTTCCTTCCTTCCTTCCTTCCTTCCTTCCTTATTTCTTTATACCCTTTGTTTATTCTTTCCTTCATTATTTTTTTCTTTTCCTTCCTTCCTTCCTTCCTTCCTTCCTTCCTTCCTTCCTTCCTTCCTTCCTTCCTTATTTTTATACTCTTTATCTCCTTCTTTCTTTTCTTTTTCCTTCCTTCCTTATTTTTATACTCTTTTTTTATTTCCTTCTTTTCCCCTTCCTTCCTTCCTTCCTTCCTTCCTTCCTTCTTTATACCCTTTGTTTATTCTTTCCTTCATTTTTTTTATTTTCCTTCCTTCCTTCCTTCCTTCCTTCCTTATTTTTATACTCTTTATCTCCCCCTTTCTTTTCTTTTTCCTTCCTTCCTTATTTTTATACTCTTTTGTTTTTTCCTTCCTTCCTTCCTTCCTTCCTTCCTTCCTTCCTTCCTTCCTTCCTTTCATTCCTTCATTTCTTTATACCCTTGGTTTATTCCTTCCTTCCTTCTTTAGACCCTTCCTTCCTTCCTTCCTTCCTTCCTTCCTTCCTTCCTTCCTTCCTTCCTTCCTTCCTTCCTTTCATTCCTTCATTTCTTTATACCCTTGGTTTATTCCTTCCTTCCTTCTTTAGACCCTTCCTTCCTTCCTTCCTTCCTTCCTTCCTTCCTTCCTTCCTTCCTTCCTTCCTTCCTTCTACCCTTCCTTCCACATCCTTCCTTCCTTATACCCTTCCTTCCTTCCTTCCACCCTTTCTTTGTTTCCTTCCTTCTTTACCCTTTTTTCGTTTGCTTCTCTCCTTCCTTCCTTTCTTCTTTTCCTGTCTTTCTATCCATCCTCACCTTCCGTGTCTACTTTCTTCCTTGCTTACTCCCTTTGTTCATCATTTCCTTTTGTTTCTTTTGCTTTCCTCCCCTTCTTCCTTCATCCCTTTCCTTCTTTTGTTCATTCATTACTTCCTTTTTACAAGGCATTGCATGCTACTAAAATGCTATTAAAACACACCGAGTTTACACTCTTTGAATTTGGTAAAATACCTGGTGATTTATCAGCCTCTGATGGCTGTAATAGCAAGCTTTCTTTATAAACCCTTTATTTTCAGACAGAAGTTCCGAGCTGGGTAACAGCGTCAGCAGATGTAGCTTAGCGTAGCTAACAGTTTAAAGCAGCGGGGTGTTCACGATATTAATACCTCAGTCATCCTCACAGAGAGGCCACCAGTTTCATCTGGTGAATGTCTGATATATGAGCGACATGATTTATCAGGAATATAAACACGGTTATGGTATAAATTGACAGCCGTGTAGCGGGATGAGTTTAGCCTGCAGGTCATGCTGTCTAGACCAGAGTTACACCTTCGGTTAAATGCTCGCCTTGGTTATTTTTGAAGGCGTGTGAAGTGGAAAGTGTTATTTTCTGTGGCAATTAGTCAAGGCAACAGGACGCTCAGCCAAGCGACTACATCAGTTCTACTGGTGGGAAATTTCTTTTCGTTTATACACAGTGTGCATCATTCAAAGTTCTGTATCATTCGAACCAACGCGATACCATGGTGCAGATATCGTGATGGTGTTGTCGGACTCGGATCGGTACAGTTCCATCAGCACGTACACTCCTGTTTTCTTTCAGCTGTTGTTCACGGCTTGCCTCATGAGACCTCGTGCTTGAGACACAAGTCACTCAGCCTCCAGAACACACTTCACATTTCCATGCGTCTTTAGACTAACACAGTGTGAGACGGGGATCAGAGGAGGCTGCTGTCGACTGCTGCTGCATACAACCCAGCAGTAAACACCAGGATTATACCAAAGCCCGAGGCAGGGACGAGGCCACCCCCCAGATAGCTTTAGCCTATTTCTAAATGGAGCTGAGAAAAATGAGCTGTGAGGTTGTTGTTTTTTTTTCTTTCCCCCAGATCCTGCAGAGGCGTTAACTATCCGTCGCACTTGTTGTTGTTTTCCATTAACTTCAAGATTACACGTGATTTGTATTAATCATGTCATAGTATATTTTCCAAGGAAGAACAAGAAAAACTGAAGGAAGGGGGGGGGTGGAAACACAAGGGGCGTAAAAACAATCAATAACACGGTGATTATTTTGCAGTAAATTAATTAATTAAATTAATTTATTAAAGGGGAATTGAAGTCATTTTTAAACTTGCTTTATTTCTTAATTAACGTGTTATTCAATTACATTTTCGGTTTCAGTAACCTTACGGTATATCGTGACTCGTATCGGCAACTAACTGCAATTAAATATTATACTTATTCGGTTTTTAGCCACGGTGAATGTACGGTAGTTCATTTGGTCCACGGCAGGCGTCACTTATCCGCGCGATCTTCACGAGACTTCGAAACGTGAAGTGTCAGCCAGGTGTCAGTGCTGCCACTTTGAAAACTGTTTTCCAAACGAAGTATTGCACAAAAACGAGTTTAAATGATGATTACTGCCTACTTTTTTCAAACTTTCCTGATTGCTATCAAAACAAACAAAACTTCTGGCTTGATTACGTCAGCATTCGAAAGAGGGCGCGCGCTTCTTTTGACAACGTTGGCAGATGTTGGTGACTTTGATTTCCGCTGTACGTTTTACTTCCGTCCTACGATGTCTCGCACAGGTCTCAACGAATCTCGTTTACGGCCGTTGCTTTGACATACGGACTGATATATTACAGAGCATATTTCAAACACTCAGAACTTGCTATAGCAGCGACAAAATAGCGATCAAAAATGCATTCCGATATTTAATAAAATGAGAGAAACAGAATTTTGATCATAAAAAAATTTGCCTTCAGTTCTGCTTTAATCCATGACGCATCATCTTTTTTATAGCTTATAAGTCACCCTCTGCACACCGTCATCAGCAACCAGAGGAGCCTGTTCAGTGACAGAATGCTCCTTCCCAAGTGCAGGACGAACAGACTCAAAAACTCCTTTGTCCCTCACGCCATCAGACTGTACAACTCCTCTCTGGGGGGGAGGAGGGGGAACAGGAGGACAGAGGACGGGAAGGAGCAGTAGCCTAGCCTGACAATAAGCAATACCAGACAATGTGCAATATAAAGTGCAATATCTCTCCTGCCGCCCCCCCTTCTCCCCACCTTTTCCCCCCCCTTCCTCTCTTCTCCATATCTTATTCTTTTTATATTTGTATATGTAAATACTTAATTTAATTTAATTTATCTAGAAGTTTTTCTCTATTTCTTTTCTCTGTTTATCTGTAATGATGCTGCTGGAATCTTAATTTCCTTGAGGGAACCCGCCCAAAGGGATCAATAAAGTTTTATCTAATCTAATCTAAGTGATAACAAGAAGTTTGTTACTGTTATCAATCATCATAGAGCTGTGATAAACACTCGTTCCCACACTGCCCCCCCCCCCCCCCCCCTTTTTTGAAGGTAATAAAAAGCCCTGAACTGGAGACTCCTTTCATAAATGTTCAATAAATATTTCCAGGGCGGCACGGTGGTGTAGTGGTTAGCGCTGTCGCCTCACAGCAAGAAGGTCCGGGTTCGAGCCCCGTGGCCGGCGAGGGCCTTTCTGTGCGGAGTTTGCATGTTCTCCCCGTGTCCGCGTGGGTTTCCTCCGGGTGCTCCGGTTTCCCCCACAGTCCAAAGACATGCAGGTTAGGTTAACTGGTGACTCTAAATTGACCGTAGGTGTGAATGTGAGTGTGAATGGTTGTCTGTGTCTATGTGTCAGCCCTGTGATGACCTGGCGACTTGTCCAGGGTGTACCCCGCCTTTTGCCCGTAGTCAGCTGTGATAGGCTCCAGCTTGCCTGCGACCCTGTAGAAGGATAAAGCGGCTAGAGATAATGAGATGAGATGAGATGTTATGTGGTTTAATCCTGCTCCATTTGTAAATATGATTTAAAGAGGTGATCTTGTCGTATAGGGGTGTGGTTTTAGCAAAAGGAGGGAGTTTGGGGATGAGTGTGAGGGTAATCGCACTTTAGAAAGAGTGCTGGCAAGTGCTATAGGTCTATAATTTTTTTTTTCGTTTCCGGTTGAGAGTACGTTGTACGCATTCTGGCTGCCGCTTCTCACCAGAGCTTTTTTTAAATTTAATTTTATTTCTTTTTCAATTTTCATTTTATTTATTTATTTTTTCTGTGTGTTTGTGTAGTTTGATGTTTGTTTGAGTGTTTTGTCTGCCGGTGGTGGTGTAGCTCCGGACCCAGTTTTGGGCGTCGGTTCCCTCCAGGCCTTGGTTCGCCGTGGGTGAAGCCTGCACTCCCAGCTATGGACTGCAGTGAGCTCGCTGCTCATTTTACATTCGTGGTTGTCCAGTGCTCTGCGCTTTAATGCTTGGCGTGATGTTCCGAGCGATGTTGCTCGGTGGCGTCGCAGCAGCTGTGCAGGCGGTTTGGGACACACCAGCGCTCTGCGTGGCGGAGCTTCTGTGCTCGCTTTGTTAATCCACGGCGTGGTGTTCGAGCGATGTGGCTGACGGCGTCACGGCGGCTGTGCTGGAGATGTGGGACTCGTTTTCATGCGCCTTTTGGTGGGACTGTGGCTGCTACACCACTGGAATTACATCCTGACCCCTACTTGGTGGACTTTTTACTTTTATTTTTTATTATTTATTCATTTATTTATTTATTATGTTTTATTGTGATTATTTTTTTCTTTGTCTATAATTGTAAAGCTTCCTTGGGTTTCTTGAAAGGCGCTATATAAGTTGAAATTATTATTATTATTATTATTATAATCGGTGAGTAGGTTCACCCCGGGCATAATTATTCTCACCCCTATATACACACACTCACTCACTGGCCACTTTATTAGGAACACCCAGACATCCGCCTGCTGTTTGATGCAGTTCTCTAATCAGCCGATCCCTTGACAGCAGCACGATGCATCAAATCATGCAGATCCAAATCAAGAGCTTCAGTTAATTAATGTTCACTTAATTCAAACATCAGAATGGGAAAAATGACGATCTCAAAGTGTGACTTTCACTGTGGCATGGGTGTTGGTTTGAGCCAGATGGACTGGTTCGAGTATTTCAGAACCTGTTGATCTCCCGGGGTTTTCACACATGACACGACAGTCTGTAGAGTTTACACAGACAGAATGGTGCAAAAAACATTGAGTTGAGTGAGGGACAGTTCTCAGCGTGGAAACGCCTTGTTGATAAGAGAGGGTCAGAGGAAAATGGCCAGATTGGTTTGAGCTTTTTTTTTTTTTTGCCAGGAAGGACATAACAGCTCATAGTGACTCTTTACAAACGTGGTAAGAAGAAAAGCATCTCGGTATACAGCAGCAGAAGATCACAGTGGGTTCCAGTCCTGCAGCCAAGAACAGGGGTCTTAGAATCAACAACAAGTTCCTATTAAAGTGGCCGGTCAGTGTAACTTTCTTCCCCGTGTGTGTTGCAGAGTAGGAGCACGAAAGGCCGAAGCGGCAAATGTTTTCTGTTTTTCATAAATGTATTGTTTCTTTAACAATTACTCTGTTCAATCCAGTGAATCCACATCTGGATTACGATGCACCAGTTATTACCCGCTGCTGTCATTTGATGCTTCTTGATGGAGCTGTTGCTTTGTGCAATCTTGGAATAATTCATGCAGATCCAGCCGTAACCTCAAGGCGTATACCGTAGGGAGTGTAAATGAAGCTCGATTTTGTGGCTCTGTGTGGCAGAGTGGAAGCTCACTGGAATGGACAGATCAGGCAAATAGAAATCTCTGTCACTGTGTAGTGTCTCTAATAAGTGGTGTGTGTGTGTGTGCGCGCTAAGGCCGTCTAACAGCATTTGGTCATCACTCTGTTGCTAAGGTAACCTGTTGAGGCGCAGCAAGAACATCCACCCCTTTACTGCAGGACTTCTGCAGCGTGTTCACTTCATTCCTGTTCTCTCTCTCTCTGTCTGTCTGTCTGTCTCTGCCTGCCTCTCTGTGTGCCTGTCTGTCTGTCTGTCTCTCTGTCTCTCTGTCTGTCTGTCTCTGCCTGCCTCTCTGTGTGCCTGTCTCTGTCTGTCTGTCTGTGTGCCTGTCTCTGTCTGTCTGTCTCTTTCTCTCTCTCTCTGTCTATCTGTCTCTGTCTGTCTGTCTCTCTCTCTCTGTCTATCTGTCTGTCTGTCTATCTCTCTCTCTGTCTGTCTGTCTGCTTCTCTGTCTGTCTGTCTCTGTCTGTCTGTCTGTGTCTGTCTCTTTCTCTCTGTCGCGCTCTCTCTCTGTCTGTCTCTTTGTCTCTCTCTGTCTTCCTCTCTCAAGTCAAGTCAAGTTTATTTGTATAGCGCTTTTAACAATAAACATTGTCGCAAAGCAGCTTTACAGAATTTGAACGACTTAAAACATGAGCTAATTTTATCCCTAATCTATCCTTTCTGTGTGTCTGTCTGTCTCTCTGTCGCTCTCTTTCTCTATCTGTCTGTCTCTGTCATGCTCTCTTTTTCTCTCTGTTTCTGCTTCTCTCTCTGTCTGTCTGTCTCTATCTGTCTGTCTCTTTCTCTCTGTCATGTGTTCTCTCTCTCTCTCTCTCTCTCTGTATCTCTGTCTCTTTCTGTCCATCTGTCTGTCTCTCTCTCTGTCTGCCAGTCTCTCTGTCTGTCTGTCTGCCTCTCTCTGTCTCTTGCTCTCTGTCCTTCTCTGTCGCGCTCTCTCGCTCTCTGTCCCTCTCTCTCTCTTGTCTCTCGCTCTCTGTCCTTCTCTGTCGCACTCTCTCACTCTCTGTCCCTCTCTCTCTCGTCTCTCGCTCTCTGTCCCTCTCTGTCACACTCTCTCATTTTCTGTCTCTCTCGTCTCTTGCTCTCTGTCCCTCTCTGTCGGTCTCCCTCTCTTGTCTCTCGCTCTCTGTCCCTCTCTGTTACACTCTCTCTCTCACTCTGTCTCTCTTGTCTCTTGCTGTCTGTCCCTCTCTGTCGGTCTCTCTCTCTTGTCTCTCGTTCTCTGTCCCTCTCTGTTACACTCTCTCTCTCACTCTGTCTCTCTTGTCTGTTGCTGTCTGTCCCTCTCTGTCGGTCTCTCTCTCTTGTCTCTCGTTCTCTGTCCCTCTCTGTTACACTCTCTCTCTCACTCTGTCTCTCTTGTCTCTTGCTGTCTGTCCCTCTCTGTCGGTCTCTCTCTCTTGTCTCTCGTTCTCTGTCCCTCTCTGTTACACTCTCTCTCTCACTCTGTCTCTCTTGTCTCTTGCTCTCTGTCCCTCTCTGTCGGTCTCTCTCTCTTGTCTCTCGCTCTCTGTCCCTCTCTGTTACACTCTCTCTCTCACTCTGTCTCTCTTGTCTCTTGCTGTCTGTCCCTCTCTGTCGGTCTCTCTCTCTCGTCTCTCGTTCTCTGTCCCTCTCTGTTGGTCTCTCGCTGTCTGTCCCTCTCTGTCGTGCTTTCTCCCATGTCTCTCTCTGGTCACACTGGCCACTCTTAGTACTCTCCCAGTAAAGTTGATTTCTCAGTACAGAATGAGCTTCTCTCATCAGCAGCAGTCATTCCGAGCAGCTCTTCCTGAATATTACTCACACTAACAGCCAGTTTGGAAAATGCTGCATAATCTCTTAAGGACACGGCAGTGCACTTAATTACATTTTTGCAGAAATTGGGGTTAACTAGTGCCTCAGGTTTCTTTTTTTAACCACATACGATAACCCATGCATGCACGTTCTCTAAGCGCCATTATCTCACTTCCTCCTTCTTTATAATGGAACCGTTGCGAGTCGGAGCACGAAGCCAGTCGATTTTGTCGGCCAAGTAATCAGCTAGTCTTAATTCTGCATTCAAATGTTAGTCAGTGTGGCCAATCTGCACATCCCTGAAGGATGATCTGGAGTTTTACTCAATCACATGTCAGCTTGTATAACATAGTTGCTGTTAAATGCTGAACTCTAGGGCTTTACACGCGTCTGATAAAAGCACTAGTGGACGAAACGTCTACTGTGTACCGCATAGGTGTGTGTCGATTATAGGGGATATAGTTGCTTAAGTGTGCACACCTCTTAACTAAGCCTTTGTTAAAGCACCTTTTGCTTGTAATACAGCACTAAGTATTTTTGGGTAAGAAGCTGCCACCATAGTACATCCTGATTTTGCCAATTTTGTTCCATTCTTCTGTGCAAAAATGCTCCAGATCTATCAAATTGTAAGAGGTACTCATGTGCACACCTCTCTTCAAGTCATTCCACAGTTTTTTGACCCAAGCCATTCCAAAATACTGATGATCTTCTTCTGAAGCCATTTCTTTGTTGACTTAGATTTGTTCTTAGTCATTATCATGCTGGAAGGTGAAAATTTTCCATCATATTCCACTGTCTAAGGCCCTGGTCACTCTACAGCTCGCGATGGGTTTGCGAATACTTGGTGATGAAAAATTGGTAGCATCGCCACCAATCATGTGAGGCACTGTGAATGTTCTTCGAGTTTCGCGAGGCTTTTTTTTTTTTTGGTGTGTCACCGCGTCATGAGTGGCCAAAAACATCGCAAAAAATTTCAGTGCATGCATTGAAATTTGCTGCTGTTTTTGTCCGTAAACTAACCAGCGGATACTTAGACATGGGTTTGGGAATACTTCCCAAAGCTCAGGGAAGCATCGCTGAGCCTCTTGAGATGTATTTGTCTCAAATCCATGTCCCCAACGCTCACGGAGGGCTCGGCAACACGGCAGCAAGCCATAGCCTAACCTTTGCCCAGACTTGAAAAGTGCATTTACATTTGGCGATCCTTTGCCGAGGTTCGTAATTGGTTGAGTGAAGGGTTCATGAATGTTTGGCGACAGGTTAGATTATGTCATTGTTGAAATCTATTGAACAAGCCATTGGCGATCATTCTCCTGCCAGACGCCGATACGTACAAAACCCTCAAGCATGCCCTCTAGGAAAAATGCCAGGTCTTCTCAAAAGAAAAGGGCGAAGTGTTGGCCTGCTGTGTGACCACAACTTTTAGCTCGCCTGTATGAAATACACATCCCCATGCATCACCACCAAAATGCCTCCTGTTCATCGATAACCCATCGCGAAGCATCGCAAGCTGTAGTGTGGCCGTAGCCGCCTAACGTAGGTCTGCAGATTTTGTCCAAAAATTGATAATTTGGAGCAATGCATGATTCTGTCTTGACTAGAGCCCCAGTCGTAACTGAAAAGAAGCCGCTTTATGGCATCATGCTACCACCACCATGCTTCACTGTGGGTAGGCTGTTGTTTGGGTGATGAGCTGTCTTGTGTTTACGCCACAGACATTTCTTTTAGAATTATGTCCTATTGTTTTACCTTGGTCTCATCAGACCATAATATATATTTTTGCCCTCTATTGAGAAAGGGATTGCCTCTAGCCACCTTACCCCATAACCCAGACATGTGAAGAGTATGAGTGATTGTTCTCACATGCAGAGAGTGACCAGTACTTACCAGATATCCTTGGAGCTCCTTTAATGTTGCTGTAAGTCTCTTGGCAGACTCCTTGATAGGTTTTCTTTGAATTTTGTTGGTTGTGATATCACCTTAAAGGTAGATTTGACGTGATTTATCTCGGTGTCCATTTTTAGCTCATCCGGCTATAGGCCAGGCTGGATAAGCTTATGCAATCACATGTCGTCCGTCCATCCATCGTCCATTGTAGTCATCCATCCACAATTTACAAAAATCACTACTCTTCCTACAGGATTGATCAGATTTCAATCAAACTCGCATCCAATGTTCCCCAGGTGGGTGTGCATAAAAGTTGTCAAGACGGTGGTGCCACCTGTCATATTTACGATTTTATGGACATCTGAAATTTTTGGGTGACTCGTCACATTAAACACTACTCTTCGTAAACTGCTGGGATGTTTTCACTGAAACTCACCCAGAAGACTCTAAAGACATATTCCAACCAGAGTTGTCCACCAGGTGGCACGATCTACCATGGATGAGGCTACAGAGGGCTCATGTGCAATTTCACGAAAATCGCTACTCCTACAGGAGTGATCAGATTTTGATCAAACTCAAATGGAATGTTCCCCAGGTTGGTGTGTATAAAAGTTGTCAAGAAGGTGACACCACCTGTCATATTTAACATTTTGTGGGCGTTTGAAAATTTTGGGTGACTCATCACACCAAACACTCCATCCATCCATTTTGGCATATCACGACAGTGACGTGGCCACTCCGACGGCTTCAGCCATCAAAGTGTCGAGGGAACATTACAGTAGTGGTTTCCCGTTGCCTTCTACTGGATTGTTATAGAGGTTTTCTCCTCTCAACCATTCACACTCGCATTCACACCTACAGTGGATATAAAAAGTGAACACCCCCCGTTAAAATGATCGGTTTTTCTGATGTAAAAAAATGAGACCACAATAAATAATTTCAAAACTTTTCCCACCTTTAATGTGACCTATAACCTGTACAATTCAATTGAAAAACAAACAAATCTGTTAGGGGGGAAAAACATAAAAAATAAAAAAATGTACAATAAGCTGGTTGCATAAGTATGCACACCCTTAAACTAATACTTTGTTGAAGCACCTTTTGATTTAATTACAGCATTCAGTCTTTTTGGGTCGGAGTCGATCAGCCTGCCACATCTAGACTTGGCAATATTTGCCCACTCTTCCTTGCAAAAACGCTCCAAATCTGTCAGATTGCGAAGGCGTCTCTTGTGCACAGCCCTCTTCAGGTCACCCCACAGATTTTCAACTGGATTTAGGTCTGGGCTCTGGCTGGGCCGTTCCAAAACTTTTTTAGGGTCATTGTCGTGCTGAAAGATGAAATTCCTCTTCATCTTCAGCTTTCTAGCAGACACCTGAAGGTTTTGGGCCAAAATTGACTGGTATTTAGAACTGTTCATAATTCCCTCCACCTTGACTAAAGCCCCTGTTCCAGCTGGAGAAAACCAACCCCAAAACATGATGCTGCCACCACCATGCTTCACCGTGGGTATGGTGTTCTTTTGGTGATGCGCCGTGTTGTTTTTGCGCCAAACATACCTTTTGGAATTGTGACCAAAAAGTTCAACCTTGGTTTCATCAGACCATAACACATTTTCCCACATGCTTTTGGGAGAGTTGATGTATTCTTTTTTTCATCTCATCTCACTATCTCTAGCCGCTTTATCCATACAGGGTCGCAGGCAAGCTGGAGCCTATCCCAGCTGACTACGGGCGAAAGGTGGGGTTCACCCTGGACAAGTCGCCAGGTCATCACAGGGCTGACACATAGACACAGACAACCATTCACACTCACATTCACACCTACGCTCAATTTAGAGTCACCAGTTAACCTAACCTGCATGTCTTTGGACTGTGGGGGAAACCGGAGCACCCGGAGGAAACCCACGTGGACACGGGGAGAACATGCAAACTCCGCACAGAAAGGCCCTCGCCGGCCACGGGGCTTGAACCCGGACCTTCTTGCTGTGAGGCAACAGCGCTAACCACTACACCATCGTGCCGCCCGTATTTTTTTTTTTTGTGCAAAATTTATCCAGGCCTGGATGTTTTTCTTTGACCCTTCCCCATAGTCCAGACATACAGAGAATATGGGAGATTGTTGTCACATGTAGTACACAACCAGTACTTGCCAGAAATTCCTGCAGCTCCTTCAGTGTTGCTGTCGGCCTCTCGGCAGCCTCCCTGACCAGTTTTCGTCTTGTCTTTTCATCAATTTTGGAGGGACGTCCAGTTCTCGGTAATGTCACTGTTGTCCCATATTTTCTCCACTTCTTGATGACTGTCTTCACTGTGCTTCATGGTATATCTAATGCTGTGGAAATGCTTTTGCACCCTTCTCCTGACTGATACCTTTCAACACTGAGATCCCTTTGCTGCTTTGTAAGCTCTCTGTGAACCCTGGCTTTTGCTGGAGGATGCAACTGAGCAAATATCTGAACTTTATTTGGGGTTAATCAGAGTCATTTTAATTGATGGCAGGTGTGAACCCAAAAAGACTGAATGCTGTAATTAAATCAAAAGGTGCTTCAACAAAGTTTAAGGGTGTGCACACTTACGCAACCAGCTTATTGTACATTTTTTATTTTTTATGTTTTTCCCCCTAACAGTTTTGTTTGTTTTTTCAATTTAATTGTACAGGTTATAGGTCACATTAAAGGTGAGGAAAGTTTTGAAATTATTTATCGTGGTCTAATTTTTTTACACCAGAAAAACCGATCATTTTACCGGAGTGTGTACACTTTTTATTTTATTTTATTTTTTTAAATGTCCGCTGTATAAACAATTTAGAGCCATCAGTTAGCCTAACCTGCATGTCTTTGGACTGTGGGGGAAATCGGAGCACCCGGAGGGAACCCACGCAGACACGGGGAGAACATACGAACTCCACACAGAAAGGCCCCTGTCGGCCACTGGGCTCGAACCCAAAACCTTCTTGCTGTGAGGCGACAGTGCTAACCACTACACCACCGTGCCGCCCCACACCAGATACTACTGTTCAGAAACTGCTAGGATGTTTTCACTGAAATTCGCCCAGAAGACTCTAAAGACACATTCCAACAAGAGTTGTTCACCAGGTGGCGCCATCTGCCATGGATGCGGCAACACAGGGGTCATATAGAATTTCACAAAAATCACTCCTCCTCCTACAGGATTGATTGGATTTCAAACTCGCACACGACAACAGTGGCCGGTATGAGCTACAGTCTTATTGAGGCTTTTTATATCTGCTGTATGTGATTATATTCTGATATTTAACATATTTCAATTGCCGACATGTGTCTTGAAGTCTAGTCTTTTTTTTTTTTAAAGAACAGGGGTTGCACAAAGTACTAAGAACTCAAGTGAAAGTAAAACAGTTGCTACTTTTGAATGTAGTCAAGTACTAAAATGTAAAGAATGAACATTTTTTAAATGAGGAACATACGTTAGAAGATTCTTTTTTTTTAAATCGCCAACACCGTTTTGATTGAAAACATCATTCAGTCATTGTTTTTGTAACGTTTACCATTCGCTAGAATGTGACTTGTTGCCAAGCTGATTATCTTAGCGACAAGAATAAATGCTAGTTTGACCTGGCATTAACAAACGAAACAGGCAAACTTAGTTAAATATAGCCATTTTAATATAATCGAATTAAAAAAAAAACATACTTCAGCATGCTTTTTCAAATTAGATGGAGTTTATGAGTAAAGGAGATGTTTCATTTCATGTAAGTCTTTGCTTACTCCAGTGTAATGAAACCAGGCTATGGGCCAAGGACACTCATCCTCAAGATCTACACTCGGTTTCTGGTAGCTGGTGGATGTTCATGCGCACAGTAATGGCTGTAGTATTAACTACGTAGTGTAGCACGAGAAGGTCACTGCACATGACGAATTCTTAGTTTTAGTGAACTGGATGCGAAACTGAAATTACTGCAGACTATAGTGAACCCATTAATTTGATATATAACATACAGTCATTGGGTGGATGAGAGAAGAAGAGATCTTTGTTATTTGTAATGAGTACTTTGAAGGTCACCGGGAGCTGGCCTAGTGGTTTAATGTACCCACCTCTCGACCGGGACATTGCAATTTCTACTCGCAGTCAGGTCATACCAAAGATCATTATCAAAATGATGGTAGCTACTGCCATCTGGCGAGGTATGCTGCAATACAGATGCAAGTAGGGAGTCAAATTCTCGCGGTTACCAGAGGACCAGCCCCCCACTATAATAGGCGAGAAGCTGAGGGCTGTAGAAACGGAGCTCAGCGCCACCCAGTGCGCCTTAAAGGAACAGTCCACCGTACTTCCATAATGAAATATGCTCTTATCTGAATTGAGACGAGCTGCTCCGTACCTCTCCGAGCTTTGCGCGACCTCCCAGTCAGTCAGACGCAGTCAGACGCGCTGTCACTCCTGTTAGCAATGTAGCTAGGCTCAGTATGGCCAACGGTATTTTTTGGGGCTGTAGTTAGATGCGACCAAACTCTTCCGCGTTTTTCCTGTTTACATAGGTTTATATGACCAGTGATATGAAACAAGTTCAGTTACACAAATTGAAATGTAGCGATTTTCTATGCTATGGAAAGTCCGCACTATAATGACAGGCGTACTAACACCTTCTGCGAGCTTCGACAGCGCATTGATACGGAGCTCAGATATCAATGCGCTGTCGAAGCTCGCAGAAGGTGTTAGTACGCCTGTCATTATAGTGCCGACTTTCCATAGCATAGAAAATCGCTACGTTTCAATTTGTGTAACTGAACTTGTTTCATATCACTGGTCATATAAACCTATGTAAACAGGAAAAACGCGGAAGAGTTTGGTCGCATCTAACTACAGCCCCAAAAAATACCATTGGCCATACTGAGCCTAGCTACATTGCTAACAGGAGTGACAGCGCGTCTGACTGCGTCTGACTGACTGGGAGGTCGCGCAAAGCTCGGACAGGTACGGAGCAGCTCGTCTCAATTCAGATAAGAGCATATTTCATTATGGAAGTACAGTGGACTGTTCCTTTAAGGGCCTGGTTAGTACCAGAGGTGGACAGTAACGAAGTACATTTACTTGCGTTCTGTACTTAAGTACACTTTTTGAGTATCTGTACTTTACTTGAGTATTTTTTTTTTTTGGAAACTTATGACTTTAACTTCACTACATCTGAAAGACAAATATCGTACTTTTCACTCCACTACATTTCTATCAAGGTCCTCGTTACTTGTTACTATGAAGCAGATTTGAAAGTGGATGTTTTTTCTTTTCTTTTCTAAAACGTGATGGTTTTTTCGCAGGTGACACTGAGACAGCCTATCAGTAATCACTAGGGTCACGTCACGTCCATAGACTGGATAAAGTCAAGTTCAGTGATTTCTCAGCAGCGTTATTTGACCACGATCAATTGATGGCAGAATGGAAGGAGGCAGTTCTTCTGAACGCACACACCCATGGCCCATGAACCCATGTTTCAGTTTTCTGAAAGGATTAAAGATTTGTTTCATTTTAAATGTTTGCTTTGTTTGTCTAAAACGAACCACATCACGGCCTACAAAAACTCGCCGTCCGACCTGCACATTGAGGTCTGTCAACGTTTGATTCCGAGAGAAAGCTTGCAACGAAGTTGTCTGTGCTTTTAGAGCTAGCGATAACGTTGCAATAGCTATGCAGTCTGGTTAGTCAAATGACTTTCTATGGATTTGCCCACCAAGCTGCCATCGCCTTGTCCATGGATAACGTTTACACATAGCTAGTTAACTTGGACACTGTTAGTTAGCATGTAAAAACGGAGTTACGCTAACATGAATAACATTAACTTATCTGAAGTCCTTTCAGAAATATGTTTTAGCATAATCTTGCCAAATAAACAATGTAGAAATCTTTTTTTTTTCTCTCGTAGCGTTAGCTACCCAATATGATTTCGAGTTTGAAAAGAGTTTGCTAGCATGTCAGGTGGCGCGTCACTGACTAGCCAGCTTAACGTTCAACCACCATGATGGCACAGCATGCATTCGTTTTGTGAATTCACATTTCTGTCTTTGGTAATGGCATTAGATTTTGTAAGCGTTGTGGCAGTAATACAACAATCCATTGACAGAAAATGTACTTTTAATACTTAAGTATTTTTAAAAGCAAGTACTTTAACTGAAGTAAAAAATTGACTGGACAACTTTCACTTGTATCGGAGTAACATTTGACCAGTGGGATCTGTACTTTGACTTAAGTAATGAAGTTGGGTACTTTGTCCACCTCTGGTTAGTACTGGGACAGGAGACTGCCTGGGAAGACCAGGTCCTGGTACGGAAGGGACTTTGACTTTGAAGGTCCAAATTTCCGCATTGTGGTAGCGTTTAATTACTAATGTTAGCAGGATACTTTTTTGTTTGTTTGTTTGTTTGTTTGTTTGTTTGAAGAGTCAAATCCAGGATACACCACCTGTTAATGTTCCCGAGATAAGAGGAAGAGGATGATGTAGTGAGCAGTCAGGACCAGGTTAGGAAAGTAAGGAAGGGGAGCCACCAGCTCCCAATATCTCATCTCATTATCTCTAACCGCTTTATCCTTCTACAGGGTCGCAGGCAAGCTGGAGCCTATCCCAGCTGACTACGGGCGAAAGGCGGGGTACACCCTGGACAAGTCGCCAGGTCATCACAGGGCTGACACATAGACACAGACAACCATTCACACTCACATTCACACCTACGCTCAATTTAGAGTCACCAGTTAACCTAACCTGCATGTCTTTGGACTGTGGGGGAAACCGGAGCACCCGGAGGAAACCCACGCGGACACGGGGAGAACATGCAAACTCCACACAGAAAGGCCCTCGCCGGCCCCGGGGCTCGAACCCAGAACCTTCTTGCTGTGAGGCGACAGCGCTAACCACTACACCACCGTGCCACCCCCCAGCTCCCAATATATTTTTGTAATTGCTTTTAGATTGGTAGGTTGAATTAAATGTACATCACAAAACAGGCAACTTCAGTGTCACTTTGAAAACATTTGTACCTCATCAGAGATTTCCATCTGGCAAAGGCCGCACCAGTGTCGATGCTTATTTTCTGCCGTTGCCTCTTCCGATATCATTTTGCTTCCTGCTTTTGCTTCTTTGACAAGGATTCACACTCCCTTGATTTTTCTCATGATAAATAATAGCGGCGCCCCATACTGACAGAAATGCATTGACCTGATTTTTGATGACTTGACTGTACGACGTGCAACGAATGGCGTACGTGTACCACCACAGGGAGCCCGATCAGCCAAAGTCCAAGGCAATGTATCTCATAAACACTTGACCACCAGACAACAAAATTTGTATCTTTATTTATATAAAAGAGATGGGTTATTTTTAACCAGAGGTTATTTTTAATTTGCTTTTTATCCCCCGCTGGCCGAAAGGCCCGAAGGGGGGATTATGTCGTGGCCATGTCCATCCATTCGTCCATCTGTCCATCCATCCTGGGAAGGGTGCTCACCTTCTGAAATCAACACTTCTCACAATTTTTGGAGGAATTTCACGAAACTTGGCAGGATTCTTTGTTATCTGTCGGTAATACGCACATTGAAATTCCGTTCAATTCAGTCACATTTTACCAGAGTTACAGCCCTTGATTACCAAACTTGTACTTTGACAATTTCATGAGGGTGTATTAAGCACTTATAGCATCCATATAGTTGCCAGCGGGGGATATTGTGCTCTCAGAGCACTCTTGTTAAAAAATAACGTGGGATTATTTACTAGCACATTTTACAGAAAATATTCACGACACTTTCATGTAAAACGAGTTAAAGCAGTTTTATTAGTCCACTTGCTTGTTGGACAGTTGACAGTTTCTGTCATGTAAGGGTTAGACGTATGTAAGTCCAGGAAGAGTTTTATTGAAAACATGCTAGCAAACAGATCCAAAACATAGACAAGGGCAGAGTCAAACAACAGGCAGTGGTCAGTTGAGGCACAGACAGGATATCAGAGGTAATACAATACTCACAGTCCAAAAACACAAACGGGGTCAAAACCAGAAAAGTACGGTACAAGGCTTTTGTAAAGTCTGTGTGTTACTGAGAGAGTCCTTATATGTATGCACTGTGATTGCACTCAAATCAGGAACAGGTGCATGGTAATTGGTCCTTATGGCGTGCGCATGCTTTACAGACTGTGTCTAAGCACTCCAAAGCATGACAGACATAACCAAACAACTGTATGAAAGATCACTAATGATATTCGATGGTAACTCTATAGAAATGATGTAAAGTGAAAGTGCTGGTTCACTGCTGTCCACCAGGCACCCAGCAGAGTCACACCATAATAAATGCTGTGGTGGTGTTTCTGGTGCATGGCATGCGATGTCAAAGAAAGGAATAAATATGTATTCGTAACTGCGACGTGCGTCTCACTGGTCTCACTGTCACAAGGCAACACAGCAATTTATTGACACGAAATACACAACTCTACATGATTCGATGGTTCATTCATGGTACGATAATAATATTATTCTGTTCAGGTTGATTTTGTGCCCTTGCAGATATTTTGCTCATCAGCTCTGCTTTTAGGAACTGCCTAGATCTATAGTCCTGTACAAAAGTCTTAGGCACACGTAAAGAAATGCTGTCGACCAAAAATGGCTTAAAAATTATGAAATGAAACGTTTCAACATTGAAAAAATACTATAAACAGTAATCAGTAAGCCATAATAAATGAAACAAAGTCAATATTTGGTGTGAGACGACCCTTTGCTTTCAAAAAAAAAAAAAAGGAAAATGAGTGCAGTTTGATAAGGAAATGAGCTGTAGGTTTTACTGAGCATCTTCCAGAACCAGCCACAGTTCTTCTGGACACTTTGACTGTCACACCCGCTTCTTCATTTTGCACCAAAACCCAGCAGCCTTCATTACCTTTTCTTTTATAATCTGAAAAGTGCTCTCTTAAAGTGCAATATGCTGCTCAGATACAAACATTTTTTTTTTCCTGTAACATTTAATTTTGTGCTGGATAACAAACGTTTGTACGGAAGCCGAGAGAGGCCCTTCATATAATCTTTTTTTATTCACCTTGTTATCCCGAGATAACAACATAATTAATTCAGGGTCTCAAGAAAACAACACAACTAATTCGAGATCTCGAGAAAACAAAACAATTATTCCGTGATCTCGAGAAAACAAGACAATTATTTCATGATCTCGAGAAAACAGCTGAGATTTCTAGCAGAGCTGCGCCCCCTGTGGGTCAGACAACGAAGACTTAGAAATTGGCGGACATGTAACAGAGCAGAAATGGCTTTTTACGATGCCTTGAGAGAGAGGTGGTCCAGTCTTCTGCGGAGGTGCTGCAGACTAATTTTGAAATTATCCCTTATTAAAAGACTTAATGCAATCTCTCCCTGTGTCAACCCCTGATCAAAATATTGCCTTATTAGGTGATCGATTATTCCAGACATTCTAATGACCAAAGTTGCGTCTAGACAGAATGAGAAATAGCCCCAAAGTCAGCAGATCACAAGTCTCTTGGCGCACCTGAATGAACCATTTCTCAGCTGTTTACTCGAGATCATGAAATAATTTTGTTTTCTCGAGATCTCGAATTAGTTGTGTTGTTTTCTCGAGATCCTGAATTAATTATGTCGTTATCTCAGGATAACAAGGTGAATAAGAAAAAAAGGATTACATGAAGGGCCTCTCTCGGCTTCCGTACGTTTGGAACTCTAACATGTTTTTGTACTCAGGGGTTAAATTGGGCCGGGGCTGTCCGGGGCTGAGCCCCGGCACATAAGCTCGGAGCGGATGGCATATGATCACGCACACATCAAAAGCAACAAACCCTTTTCACGATTTTCAGTTCTGAATAATTAAATATCGTTTTATTAATCAATAAACCCATGACTTTTATGAGATAGATCATAGTTTTCCTGATAACAAGACGACCTGTCAAAGCTATTTAGAACAGAACTTGCGATCAGAGATTCTGGTTTCTGGAACACTGCGTGGGTTGCCAATTCCGCTTTTTATAAGCGACTTTGGGGTTTCTTTTTTTGTGAGCTCGCTTTAAAAAAAAATCAGAAGTCGTGGTTTGCGGGTTTTTGGGCTTGTGTTTCAGCGTTGTGACTTGTTTATAATTTTCTCCGTACACCGTCTCCCCTTTTACCTGCATACGATCCTATTATTAGTGTAATTATTATTGTTATTATTATTATTATTATGTATTCAATTATTTATCTGGCATGTGGTGCTTTTTGTATTGTCTAGAACATACATAAGATGAGCATATTATAGCAGCAAAATAGAAGCACAATCATTTGAATGCAGCAAAACTTTTGCTGCATTCAAATGATTGTGCTTCTATTTTGCTGCTATAATATGCTCATCTTATGTATGTTCTAGACAATACAAAAAGCACCACATGCCAAATAAATAATTGAATACATAATAATAACAATAATAATAATAATAAATGCTTCCAATGTTATAGTGTTGTTTGTATTTGGTTGCATTCACTGCATGAATATATTTGATTGACAATTTGACTGACAGTGTTTTGGCATATTTAACATTTATCCTCCAAAATAAATCAACTGTTTTAGTTTAAGATTGTGCAAGCCTTCAAATTTTCTCACTGAACATTTCTCCTTCACATTTTTCACCTGTAGGCATGTGACAAGATTTAACATGATATTGCTCAACCTACCTCTGTAAAGTCAGCTAACAACTTATTAAAATGCACCAGAATTCAGCAAATAACATGTATGATAATAAAAAACTTCTGGGGGAGGACCCCCAGACCCCCCACTAATCATTTCCTTCAAACCAATGTACAACAACCTGTACAATCTGTTACACTGGCCAACCAATCTACATTCAAACTGCCATAATGTGTAGGGGGGCACTACAAGACACACATAGGCCTACAACACACAGATAAGGTGTATATCTCTGTGCAATATGATATGGTTATCAAATTAGAGGGTTATTTTCCAAAAAGTATATTGGGGCAGGGCGGCGGGGGCAGGGGCGGGTACGAGGCAGAGCCCCCCCACATAACCAATCCCAATTTAACCCCTGTTTGTACTGATTTGATAATGTAGAAGTCATCAAATAGAAATCTATAACAAAGGTTGTATGAAAACTTTTGCACAGGATTGTATATTTTACAACATATTGCTTAATGAAAAAAAATCCACCTCAAACTTTTTTTTTTTTTTTAAACCTCTGCGAACTTTGTTGGAGGAGGTTATGTTTGTTTTTGCTTGTTTGTCTGTCTGCTCCCAACGTAAGTCAAAAACTAGTGAATGAATTTTGATTAAATTTTGAGGAAAGGTGAGCTATGGGCTAAAGAACAGTTGATTAGATTTTGATGCAGATCCGAATATGTGGCTTGGCGGTGGTATGCGCTTTACCAAGTGCCCTTCTAGGTTCTCGCTTGAAGTTAATAAGACTTTTAAAAAAGTTTAGGAGAACTGAAGTCATTTTTAAACTTGCTTTATTTCTTAATTAACGTGTTATTCGATTACGTTTTCAGTTTTAGTAACCTTATATCGCGACTCGTATTGGCAACTAATTGCAATTAAATATTATACTTATTGGCCTGTTTGGTTTTTAGCCATGTTGAATTTAGTTCGTTTGGTCCACGGCAGGCGTCACTTATCCGTGCGATCTTCACGAGACTTGTGCGAGACTTGGAAACGTCAAGTGTCAGCCAGGTGTCAGTGCCGCCATTTTGAAAGCTGTTTTCCAAATGAAATATTGCACAAACACGAGTTTAAATGACGATTACTGCCTACTTTCTTCAAACTTTCCTGATTGCTATCAAAACAAACAAAACTTCCGGCTTGATTACGTCAGCATTCGAAAGAGGGCGTGCGCGTCTTTTGACAACGTTGGCAGATGTTGGTCACTTTGATTTCCGCTGTACGTTTTACTTCCATCCTACGATGTCTTGCACAGGTCTCAACCAATCTCGTTTACGGCCATTGCTTTGACATATGGACCGATACAGTGGCATGCAAAAGTTTGGGCACCCTTGCTGAAAATGTCTGTTACTGTGAATAGTTAAGTGAGCAGAAGATGAACTGATCACATATGACATGTTTCTTTTCAAATACGACATGTTTCTTTTCAGCGTTTTCTGCAAGATTTGTGTATTATTTTTGTTTTGTACAATTGGAGAGTGAAAAAAGAAAAGGAACACCATGCGAAAGTTTGGGCACCCCAATACATTTGAGTTCTCAGGTAACTTTTACCAAGGTTCCAGACCTTAATTAGCTTATTGAGCTGTGGCTTGTTCAAATTCTTCGTTAGGAAAGGTCAGATGATGCAGATTTCAAAGCTGTATAAATTCTCTGACTCCTCAAACTTGTCCCTAAAATCAACAGCCATGGGCTCCTCTAAGCAACTCCCTCGCATTCTGAATAATAAAATAATTGATGCTCACAAAGCAGGAGAAGGCTACAAGAACGTAGCAAAGTGTTTTCGGTAGCTGTTTCCTCAGATTGTAATGTTATTAACAAATGGCAGTAAACAGAAACAGTGGAGATCAAGGTGAGTTCTGGAAGATGAAGAAAACTTTCTGAAAGAACTGCTCGTTGGATTGCTAGAAAGGCAAATAAAAACCCCTGTTTGACTGCAAAAGACCTTCAGAAAGATTTAGCATACCCTGGAGTGGTGGTGCACTGTTCTACTATGCAGCGACACCTGAACAAATATGACCTTCATGAGAGAGTCATCAGAAGAAAACCGTTCCTGCGTCCTAGCCACAAAATTCAGCGTCTGAAGTTTGCAAATGAACATCTAAATAAGCCTGATGCATTTTGGAAACAAGTCCTGTGGACTGATGAAATCAAAATAGAACTTTTTGGCCACAATGTGCAAAGGTATGTTTGGAGAAAAAAGGGTGCCAAATTCCAGGAAAAGAACACCTCTCCAACTCTGAAGCATGGGTGTGGATCGATCATGCTCTGGGGTTGTGTTGCAGCCAGTGGCACAGGGCACATTTCATTGGTCGAGGGAAGCATGGATTCGAATAAATACCAGCAAATTCTGGAAGCAAACATCACACCATCTGTAAAAAAGTTGAAGTTAAAAAGAGGACGGGTCCTACAATAAGACGATGATCCAAAACACACCTCAAAATCTACAATGGAATAGCTCAAGAGGCACAAGCTGAAGGTTTTGCCCTGGCCCTCACAGTCCCCTGACCTAAACATCATTGAAAATCTGTGGATAGATCTCAAAAGAGCAGTGCATGCAAGACAGCCCAAGAAACTTGTAGAACTGGAAGCCTTTTGCAAGGACTAATGTGTGAAAATCCCCCAGGTAAGAACTGAAAGATTATTAGCTGGCTACAAAAAGTGTTTACAAGTTGTGATACTTGCCAAAGGGGGTGTTACTAGGTACTAACCATGCAGGGTGCCCAAACTTTTGCTTCGGGCCCTTTTCCTTTTGTGTCATTTTGAAAATGTAAAAGATGAAAATGAAAAAAATTGCTTTTGCTTAAAATATAAAGGGAATGAGTCATCTTTAACTTTATGCCTTTTGGAGATCATTTCATCTTCAACTTGCTTAACTGTTCACAGTAACAGCAATTTTGACCAGGGGTGCCCAAACTTTTGCATACCACTGTATATTACATAGCATATTTCAAACACTCATAACTTTCTATAGCGGTGACAAAATAGTGATCAAAAATGCATTCCTATATTTAATAAAATGAGATAAATAGAATTTTGATAATAAATTTGCCTTCAGTTCTCCTTTAAAAATGCAGCAAGAAACGGTAAAGCCTTGTGTGATGAAGACTTCATCTTCATCTTTGTTTGGAAGGAGTCTCCGGTTTCAGAGCTCTCGAACAGTCAGCAGTAAAACTCTGTTTTCTATGGAATCAATTTTGTGCCAAAATGTTCATACAAAAAATATTTTAAAAAAAAGTCAATTTTTTTAGACTGGCAAACAAATTATTCGTGTAATCGTGCAAAATATCAGTCTATTACTCTTCAGAAACCTTTTATTTTTGTTCCGCGTCTTTCTCAGTTTTGTTTGACGTGATTTATTTTGGTTGCGATTCCAGCTTTCTCGTTTGCGCTCCCTGACTTTTTGCTTGCAGTTTTGGCACAAACTTCACGTGTGGGTGGGCTGTCCAGGAACGCATTCCCATTGGCTAACTTGTGTTTGACTGACAGCTACGCTCAGCCATTCCCTACTCGGATTCTGGCGGACTGTTTGACGAGTGACCGATCCATTGACGGTAAACAAGGATCGAGTGGACTTCAGTGGCGACTATGATATTGAATTAATTCAACAAAGTGTAAATTCAATATCATAGTCGCCACTGAAGTCCACTCGATCCTTGTTTACCGTCAATGGATCGGTCACTCGTCAAACAGTCCGCCAGAATCCGAGTAGGGAATGGCTGAGCGTAGCTGTCAGTCAAACACAAGTTACCAGAGGTGGGGACTTGAGACTTGGGGACTTGGACTCAAGTCGACTCGAGTCACTGTTTTCATGACTTGTGACTTGACTTGACAAAACATGAAAATACTTGAGACTTGACTCGGACTTGGAAGTTTAAGACTCGGGACTTGACTTGACTTGCCCAAGACAAAAAAGACTTGGGACTTACTTGGGACTTGAAGGTTAAGACTTGAGACTTACTTGAGACTTGCACATGTGTGACTTGGTCCCATCTCTGCAAGTTACCCAATGGGAATGCATTCCTGGACAGCCCGCCCACACGTGAAGTTTGTGCCAAAACTGCAAGCAAAAAGTCAGGGAGCGCAAACGAGAAAGCTGGAATCGCAACCAAAATAAATTACGTCAAGCAAAACTGAGAAAGCCGCGGAACAAAAATAAAAGGTTTTTGAAGAGTAATAGACTGATATTTTGCACGATTACACGAATAATTTGTTTGCCAGTCTAAAAAAATTGACTTCTTTTTGGTTTTTTGTATTTTGATTTGTCGTTTTTGTTTGATATTTCAAAAGTATTGTATGAACATTTTGGCACAAAATTGATTCCATAGTTTTCTGCCAAAGGAAGTTGTTACGATGGGAACGGTAATGTATTAGAACAAGTCCATTAATATAAACTTGTGATTTGTCTTGCGGACAGAACGATTGCCACAGCTGCTGTGAGAGCAAATTTAAAGCAAATTACATGAACATATTGATTTCTTCCTCGATAACCTGTATTTATTCTGCGTGAAAGAGTCTGTTGCCTTCTGCCATCAGGATGAGGTGTTGATGCGGTTTCAGCTAAGGCTGTACAATCCACAAAAACGGTACAGTGTTCGGTCATGACGCAGCGCCGCAGTTAATTACACGTTATTCCAAGCACAAGGGTTTATCTGTGTAATTTTTTACTAAAATATCTGAGTAGAAACTGAAACATTTTTCAGCAATGATTATTATTTAATGTTTGACTTGTTTGAAGATGTTCACACAGTGAGGCATATTAATTACTGCTCCTGAAGCATTCATTATTGTTACATTATTCAAAATAATCACGGTTTACTCATCTGGTCATTAGCACAGATTCACAAGGAAGCCTCAGGGAGATTAAAGGCTTGACTCGACATTTAAAAAAAAAAAGTTCTCCATGACTTGAAAGTAGGACTGACTATGAGAGCAAAAGAAAATTACGTGCAATTTTTTTTTTCGAGTTTTCTCGTGAATGTGAATACAACTCCAGTTTGGTACGTTGCACACCGCAACTATTTATTCTCATGACTGATCCAGTTGTCAGAAAGCAATTTGCAGTGTGCTGGCTTTGCCCTTCTCGAAGCAAAACGGTTAGAAATCCGACAAATTAGCCCGCATGCCTTCGATTGACAGCATAAATGAAGATGGCTATGGGAAGTCGAGCAACTCTGTGGATTTGTTGGTGTTGGTTCTGCAATTTCAGCTGATTTGCAAACCAAGAACCTGACAAACTGTTGATCCTTTGTCAAGCCGACTGTTATGAGAATGAGAATGGACCAGAAGCGTCAATACAGCGCACTCAGTGCTGATGGACAACACAAGATTATTGATACCAGCCCGTTTTATAGCCACTGAGCATTATTGGCCTTTAATGCATTTTGGGGTAATTAGAACTTGCAGTTTCTCTCAGAAATCCATACGAAGTGAGAGAGACGCAATCTGTCAAGCTTCATCCATCCATCCGTTATCTGTAGCTGCTTATCCTGTCCTACAGGGTCGCAGGCGAGCTGGAGCCTATCCCAGCTGACTACAGGCGAAAGGCGGGGTACACCCTGGACAAGTCGCCAGGTCATCACAGGGCTGACACACAGAGACACAGACAACCATTCACACTCACATTCACACCTACGGTCAATTTAGAGTCACCAGTTAACCTAACCTGCATGTCTTTGGACTGTGGGGGAAACCGGAGCACCCGGAGGAAACCCACACGGACACGGGGAGAACATGCAAACTCCACAGAGAAAGGCCCTCGCCGGCTGCTGGGCTCGAACCCAGGACCTTCTTGCTGTGAGGCAACAGTGCTAACCACTACACCACCGTGCCACCCCCTGTCAAGCTTCAAATGGAGGAAATTATGCAACTCTGAGTGGGGAGCATGTCCTTTAACTTTAAAATCCCTCACGTGCCAGGATCTGGTCTGCCCAGGCAGTCTCCTGTACCAGTACGAACCAGGCCTTGGCGCTGATCTCCGTTTCTGTAGCCCTCGGCCTTTCACCAATTACACAGCTAGGGTTACAGTGGAGAGGCTGGTCCTCTGGTAACCACAAGAGTTTGACTCCGTACTCACATCTGTATTGTGGCATGCCTCATCAAACAGCAGTAGGTACCATGTTTATGATGGTCTTTCGTATGACTAGACTGCAAGTAGAACTCGCAATCTCCTGGTTGACTGGCGGACACGTTAATCACTAGGCCAATACACAGTGCATGTCCTAAATAACACCTCAATTTAAAGGAACAGTCCACCGTATTTCCATAATGAAATATGCTCTTATCTGTATTGAGACGAGCTGCTCCGTACCTCTCCGAGCTTTGCGCGACCTCCCAGTCAGTCAGATGCAGTCAGACGCGCTGTCACTCCTGTTAGCAATGTAGCTAGGCTCAGTATGGCCAATGGTATTTTTTGGGGCTGTAGTTAGATGCAACCAAACTCTTCTGCGTTTTTCCTGTTTACATAGGTTTATATGACCAGTGACATGAAACAAGTTCAGTTACACAAATTGAAACGTGGCGATTTTCTATGCTATGGAAAGTCGGCACTATAATGACAGGCGTACTAACACCTTCTGCGCGCGTTGGCGGCGCATTGATATCTGAGCTCCGTATCAATGCGCTGTGGAAGCGCGCAGAAGGTGTTAGTACGCCTGTCATTATAGTGCCGACTTTCCATAGCATAGAAAATCGCCACGTTTCAATTTGTGTAACTGAACTTGTTTCATATCACTGGTCATATAAACCTATGTAAACAGGAAAAACGTGGAAGAGTTTGGTCGCATCTAACTACAGCCCCAAAAAATACCATTGGCCATGCTGAGCCTAGCTACATTGCTAACAGGAGTGACAGCGCGTCTGACTGCGTCTGACTGACTGTGAGGTCGCGCAAAGCTCGGAGAGGTACGGAGCAGCTCGTCTCAATTCAGATAAGAGCATATTTCATTATGGAAGTACAGTGGACTGTTCCTTTAAAGCTAGACGGCCTTTTGATTTCATAAAATCGGTGAAATTTAGTTCCCTCTGAAATTTGGTCATTGTGATTTACGTTTATTTCTGTAATATCTCACAAAATATCAGGCCATTCTGTGGCTGGGAAGTTATTTAATTTGAAGGGATTCCCGAGCAAATGATGTGCATGAAATCACTCATTCCGCGCAGTCAAGCAGACAGGAAGTCCGTGTGTGCATGCGCAGGTTTACCTCCTTCTTCTTCTTTTGGGTTTTACGGCAGCTGGCATCCACAGTGTTGCATTACTGACATCTACAGGTTTACCTTTGACCGTGCACTGACAGTTCCATCATTCTGTCGCTAAACAAACAGCTGATCACACCGAGGTGCTCACTGACCGCCGATATTTATTAGTTTGGTCCTGCATTTCCTTTCCTTCACAACATAATGTCTTTTCTTCTCGCTTTCCGTTACTATAGTCGGTCTTTCATGTTTCATTCGTGTGCTCCATTTTCTTTTCCTGTTTCCAATTTGTATCCCACAATGCCTTGTGCGAATGGGGAAAGCCCACCACGTGATGCATGACCTAGTATCTTGAATTGGGTCATGGTGCAGCAGGAAATAATAGCAGAGAATTTAGGGCCACGTGGCCTGAAATTCATTAATTGTTCTATTTTAAAAAAAACTAATAAAAGTGGAAGTCTGTGATTCGAATTCAGTAGCTTTCAGTCCGCGAAACAAAAATAATCGGGTGTCTGGAAAATTCTTTTTATGACCTACACTTAAAAAACCTGAAAGGCAGTCTATGTTTAAGGCACGTTGGATGGCGCTGATCTCCGTTTCTGTAGCCCTCGGGCTCTCACTGATTACACAGTAAGGGTTACAGTGGGGGGGGCTGGTCCTCTGGTAACCACAAGAGTTTAGGGGTGTTCACACGGCACATATTTGCATCGATGCTGCACCGATGTATTTTGTTGCGATATATCTTACACCGGTGTAAATTTTGTGGAGCGTTCACACGTCACAAACCTGCTTACTAGAGAGAAGCGTGTTAGCACCGGTGCAGCCCCATTTGCGTTCACACGGCAGTTTTTGCGACCGTGCTATACGATAGTAATAATGCGGAAATGAAATATGCGCATGCTTGAAAATGTACTTCCTTTTCCCGGTTGTCATGGCATCACCAAGCGCCGGGAAAACAACGTGGATGAAGACACCAGTGTTGCCAGATACTGCTGACGTTTTCCAGCCCAAAATATGTTCAAATCCGCCAAAATGCACTTAAAACCGTCCAATCTGGCAACACTGGAAGACATGCAGTTCTGTTGTTGTTGATATTCGCCATTTTGGAAGCGCAAAATACCAGGATGCAAATTATGCAATGCCCGTATGTAATCAACTCTCCTGACGCGTAGCGAGTCTACCCCTGTAGCGTTCAGACGTCCCATTTTATATCGGTGCTGCCCCGCAAACTAGCATTTACTCCGGAGTAAATTTCTTAAACCACCTCCCGAGCAGGGTTAGATTTGCACCGGGTTAAGCAGCTTTCAGGGGCTACACCGGTATAACTTTGTACCGTGTCAACGCTCTACCGGGGCAGCCCCGGTGCTACACCGGAGTAAAAGTTGCCGTATGAACACCCCTTTTGACTCCATACTCACATCTGTATTGTGGTTTGCCTCATCAGACGGCAGTAGGTACCATGTTTATGACGGTCTTTGGTATGACCCAACCGCAAGTAGAACTCGCAATCTCCCGGTCGAGAGGCGGACACGCTAACCACTAGGCCAACTCGCGGTGCATGTCCAAAATAACCCCTCCAATTAAGTGCGCTTCTATCACTGTATAGTGGCTGATGTTTTAATTCGTATGTACAAAGTGTTAGTGATCATCTCGTGCCGAATGGTGTTTACAGGACGCGTATGTTTTCAGCTAGCTATGGAATTCGCAAACGAACTGTTTGGAAAGCTTGTTCCAGCACGCATAAGCAGTGTTACTCAGTAACTATTATTGTAATTTGAATACTTTCCGCAGTAATGAGTAATGTAACGGATTGCAATTTCTAAAACGGTAATTATACTGCAGTTACTAATCCGAGTATCACCTCGTTACCTGAACACGATTTGAATTTTGTCCTAGATAGGCTATCTTGGTTATCTATGACGTGAATGCGCAGCAGGTCAAACAGTGATGGAGGATGAGCTAGTGGACGAGAAATTTGCTTCCCAAAGTTGGAAATACTGCCATTCTTTTGAATTTGTGACAACCAGAGATGCACAGAACGTTGTCGTCCGTCGTAAACTCTGTCAGTCGAGCAACAAAACACTTCCAGCTGCGAAAAATACATCATCAAATTTATTGAAGCGTCTGACGCGGCGACACAGCAATGTGAAACTTATGGAAAAGGCGCTGAGAGAGATGCATGAACTCCGGCTAAACAACAGCTGGACTCCAGAACAGAAAACGGTGGGAGAGAGAGGTTAAGTGGAAAGGATGTGAAGAAGCTCGGCACTGATTATATCGTAGAAGAGCTGTTACCTCTTTCCAGTGTTGACTCGCCCACATTTTGACATATTATAGAGAAAATGCCTATGAAGAGCAGTGCTAGGCTGCTACAGAGAAAGACGACCTCAAGAGCGAACGGTGATGGAATCTAATTTGAAGGCCACACTCCGAGAGGTAAACTCTGGGTCCAGCACAGCGGACATCTGGACAGCTAACAACAAAAGCCTCAATGGAGCACTTGCATGTGACGTCACAGCCGAGCCAGATTGTGACAGACGCCATCTTGTCGGTCAAACGCCATATTTCCGCCTTCTACTTCTACTTCTGGTTCTACTTCTACCTTTTCTTCTGGAAAACCCTACTATATACAATTCTACTACAATGGCTGCAGCTACAAGCTCTCCCTACCTGTGCACGTTTTTTATGTTTTTTGTGTGTATTTTTGTGTGTTGTTTGTCTGTACCGGACTTCAATATCCACTACAACCGTATGGACTTACTGGACATTGGTTTCCAGCAGAAAATGACGGTTTGTAGCGATTTCCATCGCATGCACAACATTCCGGACGAGAAAAAAAAAAACATTCCGGACGAGATAGCAAGACCAGCGGGGTCTCCGTGGATTGTTATTGGAAGCAAAGCTAAGGAGGCGGCGCCGGGAGAGGAAGCAAAAGCGAGGCTGCAGAGCCGGCCTGTTGACTAAGCTCAGAAAACAGCCACTCAAACCTCCACTGCTAAGCCTCTACCTCTCCAACGCCAGGTAAACAAGACGGACGATTTGGAATTACAGCTGGAATTACCTTATTCTATTCTATAATCTGCTGGTCAGTGCTATACTCAATACTTAAGTGACTTACCCATCCAGTGAGGATCATTTTCTTGTTTACAAGATGCCACATCTGAGTCGCTGACAAATCCTGAATTTCTGTAAAGATAACTGTCCAGAGATTTATAAGCACGCAGTGCTTCACCACTGAACAGCGAGGGAAAGTTAATGAGGTAATTATACACGTCCGGGTATTCCACCTCTGGCAGTTCCATATCCACTGACACGGTCGTGAAAACTCCGTCCGGAAAGCCATAAAGGTCACTAATCTGTAGATCGTTTATTTTAGACATATATCTAGTTATCTGTTCATTAGAAAAATGAGCCGTGTAGTCCGTCGGTTGAAATTGATCCATTCTGTACACGAGTGCAGCAATATTCAGCTGTGCTGTTGACCGACAAGATGGCGGCTGTGTACTTTCCGGTCACGTGACTGCAAGATCTCTATAGAAATAAAACCTCAAGAGACTCAACAGACTTTTGTTCCAGTAAAGTGGATTAATTTGTAAAATGAGCTCAGCAGGTTGTATGTCACTTTTTCAGAAAAGGGGGGAGCAAAAGTAATGGAATGAGCAATGTAACTAATTACTTTTGATAGCAGGTAATAAGTAATTTGATTACTTTTTTAAAGGCAGTAATTTGTAAAAGTAAGTCATTACTGCTCCCTTTCCCGTTTCCGATTGCGAGTACGCCGTGCACGTTTGACTGCCGCTTCTCATCGGAGCTTTTCATTTTTCTTTTTTTTCCTTTTGTTTTTCATTTTTGTAGTTGTGTAGTTTGATGTTTTTTTTAAGTGTTTTGCCTGCTAGTTGTGGTGTACAGTGGCTGTTTAAAAAAAAAAAAGTGTACACACCCCGTTAAAATGATCGGTTTTTCTGATGTAAAAAAAAAATGAGACCACAATAAATAATTTCAAAACTTTTCCCACCTTTAATGTGACCTGTACAATTCAGTTCAAAAACAAACAAAACTGTTAGGGGGAAAAACATAAAAAATAAAAAATGTACAATAAGCTGGTTGCGTAAGTGTGCACACCCTTAAACTAATACTTTGTTGAAGCACCTTTTGATTTAATTACAGCATTCAGTCTTTTTGGGTTCACACCTGCCATCAATTAAAATGACTCTGATTAACCCCAAATAAAGTTCAGATATTTACTCAGTTGCATCCTCCAGCAAAAGCCAGCGTTCACAGAGAGCTTACAAAGCAGCAAAGGGATCTCAGTGTTGAAAGGTATCAGTCAGGAGAAGGGTGCAAAAACATTTCCACAGCATTAGATATACCATGGAGCACAGTGAAGACGGTCATCAAGAAGTGGAGAAAATATGGGACAACAGTGACATTACCGAGAACTGGACGTCCCTCCAAAACTGATGAAAAGACAAGACGAAAACTGGTCAGGGAGGCTGCCGAGAGGCCTACAGCAACACTGAAGGAGCTGCAGGAATTTCTGGCAAGTACTGGTTGTGCACTACATGTGACAACAATCTCCCGTATTCTCCATATGTCTGGACTATGAGGTAGGGTCAAAGAAAAACATCCAGGCCAGGCTAAATTTTGCACACAAAAAAAAAAAAAAATCAACTCTCCCAAAAGCATGTGGGAAAATGTGTTATGGTCTGATGAAACCAAGGTTGAACTTTTTGGCCACAATTCCAAAAGGTATGTTTGGCGCAAAAACAACACTACACATCACCAAAAGAACCCCATACCCACGGTGAAGCATGGTGATGGCAGCATCATGTTTTGGGGTTGTTGTTCTCCAGCTGGAACAGGGGCTTTAGTCAAGGTGGAGGGAATTATGAACAGTTCTAAATGCCAGTCAATTTTGGCCCAAAACCTTCAGGTGTCCGCTAGAAAGCTGAAGATGGAGAGAAATTTCATCTTTCAGCATGACAATGACCCTAAAAAAGTTATGGAACGGCCCGGCCAGAGCTCAGACCTAAATCCAATTGAAAATCTGTGGGGTGACCTGAAGAGGGCTGTGCACAAGAGACGCCCTCGCAATCTGACAGATTTGGAGCGCTTTTGCGAGGAAGAGTGGGCAAATATCGCCAAGTCTAGATGTGGCAGGCTGATAGACTCCGACCCAAAAAGACTAAATGCTGTAATTAAATCAAAAGGTCCTTCAACAAAGTATTAGTTTAAGGGTGTGCACACTTATGCAACCAGCTTATTGTATGTGTTTTTTTATTTTTTATGTTTTTCCCCCCTAACAGATTTGCTTGTTTTTCAACTGAATTGTACAGGTTATAGGTCACATTACAGGTGGGAAAAGTTTTGAAATTATTTATCGTGGTCTCATTTTTTTTTTTACATCAGAAAAACCAATCATTTTAACGCGGTGTGTATACTTTTTATATCCACTGTAGCTCTGGACCCAGTTTCGGGTGTCGGTTCCCTTCAGGCCTTGGTCCGCTGTGGGTGATGCCTGTGCGCCTCGCTATGGACTGCAGTGAGCTTGTTGCTCTTTTAACGTCAGGGTTGTCCAAGTGCTCTGTGTGGCAGTGCTTTTGTGCTTGGTGCGGTGTTCTGAGCGATGACGCTACCGAGCAATGTGTTAGCTGTGCAGGCGGTTTGGGACATGCCAGTGCTCTGTGTGGTGGTGCTTCTGTGCTCGCTTTGTGGATCCATGGCATGGTGTTCCGAACGATGTTGCCCAGCAACCCAATTAGCCTAACCTGCGTGTCTTTGGACTGTGGGGGGAAACCGGAGCACCCGGAGGAAACCCACGCAGACATGGGGAGAACATGCAAACTCCGCACAGAAAGGCACTCGCCGGCCACGGGGCTCGAACCCAGAACCTTCTTGCTGTGAGGCAACATGCTAACAACTACACCACCGAGCCACCCTAAATTGAACTGATTTTTTATTATTATTACTATTATTCCTCTTCCTGAGTCAGTTGCCCAACAATGGTCATAAGTCAGTTCGAGATGTATGATTTACTTGCTTTCTTTCCAATTTATGGTGTGCCACAGTCTGCAGTGTTATTTTTGTCTGTGCTGAAATGAGCCCGGGTTTATGGGTAGATCAGACGTTAAGGTTATGCGCTAGTGACCTAAAAGTTTGACTCACAGCTCAGCTACAAGAAGAACAAGCCCTTTAACCAGTAATTGCTTTACTCTTTGGAATTGGATTCGAGAAAATTGCCTGTTAATATGTTGGAGGTAAAGCCCAAGAAAGCATTCTGATACTTGAACAATAACAGATGAAGCGGAGGCAAAGAACATGGCTTTTAAAGGAGAACTGAAGGTAAATTTTTCTTTTCAAAATGCTGTTTATCTCATTTTATTAAATATAGGAATGGATTTTTGATCGCTATTTTGTCACTGCTATAGCAAGTTCTGAGTGTTTGAAATATGCTCTGTAATATATCAGTGCATATGTCAAAGCAACGGCTGTAAACGAGATTCGTTGAGACCTGTGCGAGACATCGTAGGACGGAAGTAAAACGTACAGCGGAAATCAAAGTGACCGACATCTGCCAATGTTGTCAAAAGACGCGCGCGCCCTCTTTCGAATGCTGATGTAATCGAGCCGGAAGTTTTGTTTGTTTTGATAGCAATCAGGAAAGTTTGAAGAAAGTAGGCAGTAATCGTCATTTAAACTTGTTTTTGTGCAATACTTCGTTTGGAAAACAGTTTTCAAAATGGCGGCACTGACACCTGGCTGACACTTCACGTTTCGAAGTCTCGCATAAATCTCGCGCGGATAAGCGACGCCTGCCGTGGACCAAACAAACTAAATTCGACATGGCTAAAAACCGAATAGGCCGATAAGTATAACATTTAATTGCAGTTAGTTGCCAATATGAGTCATGATATAAAGTTACTAAAACCGAAAACGTAATTGAATAACACGTTAATTAAGAAATAAAGCAAGTTTAAAAATGACTTCAGTTCTCCTTTAATGCTTATTTTCCTGATATTAGTATAGCATAGTATAGTAGAGACTTTTTTTCCCCCCTTATACCATGGCTACACATGCTTCATGTGCTACATTTTGAGAAAAGGCAGCCACTTAGCTGCTCTGTTGTAGCTGGCAGAGCTTAGAAAAATGTAATCCAAAGCCTAAAATGATGAAACTGATGAGTAGTACTGGTATCGATGCATCCCTTGACGCATCCCATAATGTGTACAGATCCAACAGCACCACAACCTGATAATCACATCGCTTTATAAACCACAGCCCTGAAACCATTTCTGTTGTCCGTCCTCATCTCTGTATGTACATAATGGAATCTCATAAGCTCACAATGACTCCGTGTCGGTAATCATGAAGCATCAGAGCAGCACGAGAAGGTTATCACTCCATTAAAAACAAGCATCATGCGTGTCTGAGTCCACTAGCTGCTCGTTGCGAATCTTGATGAATGGCATTCAGAGTGCACTTCATCGAGAGAGAGAAAGGTTCTATGCAAATGATTATACTTCCTTGCTCCAGCACACTGGGTCCTGTTTAAGCACGTATCAAAGCGCCTTATTTTATAGGAATTTAATTTGTTGCACCACTGAGAACTCATCTGGGCTGAGCAGCAGGAGGTGTTGGGGGAAACTGTGCCACATAGACTTGCACAAGATTGCAGTTCTGGCATCTCTGCTGGGTGCTGGAGATCATGGACGTTTTCGAGAACATGATGGCATCAGTTTTCAGCCGAATTCACACTTGCACTGCTCCAGAAAGTAAAGACCACCCTGTGTCTGTAAGACACACGACTTTTCTTTTCTGCCATACGTATAAGAATTCTCATCTCATCCACTCTAGCCGCTTTATCCTGTTCTACAGGGTCGCAGGCAAGCTGGAGCCTATCCCAGCTGACTACGGGCGAAAGGCGGGGTACACCCTGGACAAGTCGCCAGGTCATCACAGGGCTGACACATAGACACAGATAACCATTCACACTCACATTCACACCTACGGTCAATTTAGAGTCACCAGTTAACCTAACCTGCATGTCTTTGGACTGTGGGGGAAACCGGAGCACCCGGAGGAAACCCATGTGGACACGGGGAGAACATGCAAACTCCACACAGAAAGGCCCTCGCCAGCCACGGGGCTCGAACCCGGACCTTCTTGCTGTGAGGCGACAGCGCTAACCATTACACCACCGTGCCGCCCATATAAGAATTCCGAACAAACATCTCTCTCTCTCTCTCTCCCTCCCTCTCACACACACACATGCTCACCGGCCACTTTAATAAGAACTTGTTCTTGATTCTAAGACTCCTGTTCTTGGCTGCAGGAGCGGAACCCAATGTGGTTTTCTGCTGTTGCATGCCGAGATGCTTTTCTGCTCACCACGGTTGTAAAGAGTTGCTATGAGTTACTATATCCTTTCTGGCAAAAAAAAAAAAAAAACCCTCGAACCAACCTGACCATTTTCCTCTGATCCTCTTTTATCAACAAAGCATTAATTTCCACCCACAGAACTGTCGCTCACTCAACTCAATGTTTTTTGTTTTTCGCACCATTCTGTGTAAACTCGAGAGACTGTTGTGTGTGAAACCCCAGGAGATCAGCAGCTTCTGAAATACTCAAACCCGTCCATCTGGCTCAAACCAACACCCCGCCACAGTGAAAGAAAAGTCACACTTTGAGATCACAGTTTTTCCCATTCTGATGTTTGAACCTTGTGAACATTAACTGAAGCTCTTGATTTGGATCTGTATCATTTTATGCATCGTGCTGCTGTGAAAGGATCGGCTGATTAGAGAACTGCATCAAACAGCAGGTGGATGGGTGCTCCTAATAAACTGTCCAGTGAGCGTATAAGAAAATAAATTATATATGCGTCAAAAAATATAAAGTGTGTGTGTGTGTGTGTATGTGTATAATGGGGCAGCACGGTGGTGTAGTGGTTAAGACTGTTTCCTCACAGCAAGAAGGTTTTGGGTTTGAACCTTGTGGTCATCTGGGGCCTTTGTGAAGTTTGTATATTCTCCTTGTGCCTGTGTGGGTTTCTTCGGGGTGCTCTGGTTTCCTCCCACAGTCCAAAGACATGTGGATTCGCTCAACTGGCTACTCTAAATTGCCCATAGGCGTGAACGTGAGTGTTGAATGTTTTTTTGTTTCTATTGCCCCTTTTCCACCACAGCAGTTCCAGAGCTGGTTCGGGGCCAGTGCTTAGTTTGGAACCGGGTTTTCTGTTTCCACTGACAAAGAACTGGCTCTGGGGCCAGAAAAACTGGTTCCAGGCTAGCACTAACTCTCTGCTGGGCCAGAGGAAAGAACCGCTTACGTCAGCGGGGGCGGAGTTGTTAAGACCAACAACAATAACAAGACCGTGAAAGATCGCCATTTTTAAGCGACGAGAAGCAGCAGCTGTACAAATGCGAAGTCATCCATTATTATTATTGTTGTTGTTGCTGCTGCTGCTTCTTCTGTGTTGTTTTTGCTTCGATATTCCCGCCAAGGTTTAAGCAAACGTAGCGACATAACTGACGTATACAGCAGCGGTCTCAAAAGTAGCCGGTCACCGGCGGCAAATCGCCGGCTATGGCTTGTTATGCCGCCGGCTATTGTCAGTCGAGTCACAAAATTTAATATTAAATATTTCTGACAGCAAAAAAAGTTGTGAACGTAAATTACATCCACTATGTCATGTATGTCCGTTGCCGCGTCAACTGTGTTTACATCCTCGACACGAGTGCAGCCATTACTGCCGCCTGTGTTGCCAGATTGTGTTTACATCCTTGACATGAGTGCAGCAATTACTGCCCCTGTGTTGCCAGATTGCGCGTTTTCCCGTCCAATTTGGATGGTTTTAAGTGCGTTTTGGCGGGTTTTGAACATATTTTGGGCTGTAAAACGTCAGCAGTATCTGGCAACATATTTTTTTTTACTTAATACAAGAAATTAATGGATGCCAACGTTTTTGCCAAAATGGTATTTTATTTTCCATTGTTTAGGCAGCTTCAGCATCATACTGTGAGATTCTGTTCAAATTGTTTTTTTTTCTTCTATGAAGCCTGAGCCATTTATTGTATTAGTTTATAATTATTGTTTAATTTAGTCTTCAGGAGAGACTGCCTGCACACAGTACTAGTATTAATAGTTTTTTTCTTCCATGAAAGCTGCGGCATTTATATTATATTTTAAGGTAACTTCATGTTGTGCTGTGAGGTTCTCTGCACTTTAACTTTTGAACCAACAGGTGCATTTGGATAAGTAAAGCCTATTTTTCTGCATTTTTGTCGTCCTGGTAATCTTTTATATTGGTAAAGTTGTTTATAGGATCATTTCTCAGTGTCTGTTTTTTTTAATCAATAGTTTTTCAGTAATAACTTAATATTTAACATATCACTCAATTTTAAACAACCCCCGCGCCTCCCCCATGGCTTGTCCCCATAGTCTCCAAAATTTCTGTGGGAAACACTGGCGTGCGTAACAACGCTAATCAAGCTTAAGCTAGACGACCCGCTTCAAATACCTGTCCTGGGTAAATGTTATCCCAATTTTAGATGGCCTGTTCCAAACCATCCCGCCCCATGAAAAATTCGTACTTCCATCCATCCCTCCCTCCCTCCCTCCCTCCACACTTTGCATGCATTATGTCTGCCGCTGGCAGACATTTTACCATTTTGCATCCTGCTGTAAATTATTTGTACCCTGCTATTCTCCCAAACTTTGAAGCCCCTGATACAGCGACGTAATGATGCATACAGCGACGTAATGATGTGGCACCGCGATCTATGGAAAAGCAAACTGGTTCTCAGCTGGCTCGCAAGTTGAATGAGTTGTGAACCAGCACCAGCACTGGCCCCGAACCAGCCCTGGAACTGATTTGGTGGAAAAGGGGTATCTGCTAGCCCTGTTAGCCCAGGGTGAACCCCACCTCTCACGTTAAATCAACTGGGATTGGCTCCAGCTTCCCCCATGACCCTGACAGGGAAGCGGTATAGGTAATTGATGGATGGATGGACACACATACAGGGTCATAGTTATACACACAGGGTCAAAAATATACATACACCCACTTAGATTATTAATTCAGTGGTGCTGAAAGTTCCAAAATGTCTTTTAACTTGCCAAAGCCGAGGCCTGTTAGTGATTGACTACAGCTGGTCGGTTCTCTGTGCCAGCATAAAAAGGGATTATTTTTATTTTCTGTTTAAAGATGTATACTGTGTATACACACACACACACGCACACATTTCTCTCACTATCCTTATGAAGACCTTCCATTGAGAGAATTATTATTGCAGTTAATTAATGCTGTGTCTGCACCCAAACCTAACTTTAACCTCAGTAATGAAAAGGAAACTTTTTCTCTCTTAATTTTTGTTTAAAAAACACAACAGCAGCAGTTTCCTTGTGGGGACCATCCAAATGACCCCACAAGGTTGTCAGGTTTTACTATCCTTGTGGGGACATTTGGTCCTCAGTAGTATATAAACACACACATGTACACAAGTGTAAGTGTTTGGACAGTGACACAATTTTCTGTACATGTTCACAATGGATTTGAAATGAAGTTTGTGATTGAAGTGTAGACTTTCATCTTTTATTCAATGGGTTTCACAAAAATACTGTATATTGCATTAACCGTTCAGGAATTACAACTTTTTTTTTTCTTACACCATCCCTTCATTTTCACAGGCTTAAGTCATTGGACAATCGGCTGATAAGCTGTTTGTGGCCCGTTTCCTCATTATTTTATGACAAATTAAGGAGATAAAAGATCCGGAGTTGATTCCAAGTGTTGAATTTGCATTTGGTAGCTGTTCATGGGAACTCTCAATACGCGGGCAAAAGAGGCGTCGCTGTAAGTGAATCAACTCAAGTCAAAGTTCCTCTCGCGCTAGGATCTGGTCTTCCCAGGCAGTCTCCTGTCCCAGTATTGCCCAACTCCTTGAGGTGTATGGGTGCGGCGCCGGTCTCCATTTCGATAGCCCTTGGCCTCTCGCCTATTATATAGCTACGGTAACAGTGGAGGGCTAGTCCTCTGGTAACCACGAGAGTTTGACTTCCCCACCCGCATCTGTATTGCAGCATGCCTTGCCAGATGGCACTTTGATGCAAGTGAAGGAGGCCATAATTAGGCTGGAAAAACAAACAAAACCAGACCTATTGGAGAGATATCAGGAACTTTCGGAGTGGCCAAATCAAAAGTTTGGTACATTCTTAAAAAGAAGGAATGCACTGGTGAGCTCAGCAACACCAAAAGAAGACAACCATGGAAGACAAAAGTAGATGATTTGTAGGATTCTTTCCTTGAAGAAAAACCCCTTCACGTAATCTAGCCAAGTCAAGAACATTCTCAAGGAGGTTGGCTGATCACTGTCAAAGTCTATAAATCACAAGATGTCTTCATGAATGTACAGTAAACACAGAGGGTTTACCTCAAGATACAAACCACTGATAACACTCTAGATTAACTTGTACCAGAATGATGGGAAGAGTATGGAAAAGGAAAGGAAGGGCTCATGATCCAAAAGCATACCACATGATCTGTCAAACATGGTGGACATGGGCATGTATGGGTACTAATGAAACTGAGTCACTAGTGTTTATTGATGTGGATGTTGATAGAAGTAGCAGGATGAATTCTGAACTGTAAAGAGCTATACTTTCTGTTCAGATTCAGTCAACTCATGCAAAACTGATAGGACGGTGCTTCACAGTACAGATGGATAATGACCAAAAACCTATCGCTAAAGCAACCCAAGAGCATCTTAAGGCAAAGAAATCGAATGTCCTTAAGTGGCCGAGTTGGTCAACCCAATTGAGTATGCTTTTCACTGACTGAAGACAAAACTGAAGGCAGAAAGCTCGATATATCTCCAGGGAACACTGGGCAGGGGCAGACTGAAACAATAATTCAGGTTGAGAAGTTGACTCCATCCCAGGCCACCCTGTTCACGCAAACCACCAGGCTGCTAATTTTGTAGGCTACTCATGGGCATCATTATGTTTTGAATAGTGCTTGAGACATACCCATCACTGGCCTACTGCATTGTCTGCCTCTGCTATTCCGTTGAACCTAACCCAAATACAAAGGCACCAAATTTCATAGGTTACTCATTGTGTAGGGCTTGAAAACAAAAATGTTAAAACACTCTAAAAACAAAGGATATGCATCTCTGTCGATTAATGGTCAACAGATAGAGAATTCTGCAGGGACAAAACATCAAGGTTTACGAGGAATATGGGCGCACCCTTGAAAACTCACTAGGAATACACCAGTCACAGCAAGTACAAATGTATAAGGCCAGACATGCCAAACAATTAGCCTACACTTTTTAAAAAGAGAATGAGTTAGCCTAAATGTTCAAATGATTATCGTTGTATTCAAGTATCAAAAACCTTCACACACATTCACTGAAATTGAAATGATGGATGGGATGCACATGGGCCCATACACGCATTCACACGTGCATTCATGATCTCGAATTGACCTAGTGGTTAGCGTGTCCGCCTCTCGATCGGGAAATCGCGAGTTCTACTCACGGTCGGGTCATACCAAAGACCATCATAAAAATGGTACCTACGACCATCTGACAAGGCACACTGCAATACAGATGCGAGTAAGGAAGCCAAACTCGCGGTTAACAAAGGACTAGTCCCTTATTGTAACCCTAGCTGTATAGGCGAGAGGCCGAGGGCTATAGAAGCAGAGATCGTCACCGCCCAATGTGCCTTAGGGAAGACCAGGTCTGCCTGGGAAGACCAGGTCCTGGCACGGGAAGGACTTTGACTTGATGTACTAGCATGTTCTTGGGAAACTGGAGAACTCTGAGAAACTAGAAGAACCCTGTCGAAACTAGGGAACCTGGAGCTGCGAGGCAGCAATGCGACCCGATACACCACAGAAACATCTAACTCGCCATCTGTTGAAAGGAAACCTGCTGTATGACTTATTTTATTCATTTAGGTCTAAATATACTTTTAAATTACACCTTCATTGTTTCCTGCATGTTCCAGGTTTTACAAAAAGCGGGATCTGGAAGCAAAAGATGATCTTCTTTGGCAACTTTTGTTGTGTTTTGTGTGGTAATTGATGGCTTGTCCCATCTGTTAGAGACTCATGTTTCTCAGATCTTTGTTGTAATGTGTAGTTAATTCGTCTCTAGCACCTATCTTGTGGTGAATAACTAGACATGATTGTAAACTGAAAAGCCTGGTCTCTTGCATGTCAGCTTTTTTATCTGCCATTTCTTATGCTTAATATGATTGTAATTCCAAGACCACCATCAAGGGCAAGTCTGAAAGTGTTCCTATGAATACAATATCAGTTGCAATTCCCAGATTTGCAAAAACTCAGTCCTGTTTTTTTTTTTTTTTTCATTATTTACTTGGCTCATTCTCTAAACGTAGCGTTTTTTTGTGCTACTTCATTTGAAGTACTCATCTCGAGCTCATTTGACAGTGCTCTTTACCATCTCCAGAACATCAGGAAGTGCTAACGTACAAAAGACAACCATCTGTTCCAGTCAGCATGATGAAGCTCATGCGCACAGGCTTCTCTCCCCCCAATAAGACAGCAGATGCTCGCTCTCCTCAGGAAAAAGTTTTCATCCAGCTAATGTTTCCATCACAGATCTGCGCTTTCCTGCTTAGTGCCGGATCTCTCCGTTCCTTCTATGCATGCATCGCTGAGCAGGTACTCCTCCTTTGGCTGGTTTGATCACATCCGCTGCAAACCAGCGCTGAGAATGACGTTAATTAAAATCAGGATTATATGCTAGATGCACCTCTAACATTGATATGAAATATATTGAGCTTGGTTTTCTTGTGAAGTTGTTACACTCGTACTCATTTTTTAAAAACTTTCTTTCTTTTACTTATGCTAATTGCTAGCATATTACTTCCAGAGAAATACGTTCCTGCCTTTGCTGTCATTGAGATTTGTTTTTACTTTGAGGAGTAGGAGGCCAGATCTCAGTCATTGGTACATGACTGGAACAGGAGGGAGAAAGATGAATGGAAAAACTGCATGAGGCATGGGGGTGTTGGGGGGTTGGTTTGGCTTGGTGGGTCCAAGGGTTGCTGATGCCCTTGTGACAACAATGATGGAGACTCTTGTGAGTCCTTTAAATGAGTAATCGAAGAAGGTTAATTACTGTTTGCAATTACACAGCATTATGTACGAGACGTATGTTTGATGTCGGGGCATCAGTGTGAGAAATCTGCAAACTAATGCCAATCTGGGAAATCAAAAAGCTACAACAGTTTAAGAAATGCAAATGCTATGACAGTCTGAGAAACCCAAAGAACTATGACATTCTGAGACACCCAAAAGCGACAACAGTTTGAGAAACCCAAAAGCTATGTCAGCTCTGACAGTCCTGGAAATAACGACAGTCTGAGAAACCCAAAAGCTACGTCAGTCTGAGAAACAGACTATATGACAGTCCAAGAAACCTAAAAGAAGAAGCAGCTATGGAAGTCTTAGAAACACAGAAGCCACAATAATCAAAGAGACTCCGAAATCTCTGACAGTCTGCGAAACACAAAAAAATACTACAGGCGAAGAAGCCCAAAAGCAATGATACTAGACCCAGAAATTGCAACAGTTTTAGGAATTCAAAACCTACAGCAGTCAAAGAAACCCAGAAAGTACCTCAGTCAAAGAAACCCCAAAAGCTACGACTATCCAAGAAACCCAGAAACTACAACAGTCTGAGAACCCTACGCCGTCACGCTATGCTGTAGAAACCCTATGCCGTGACGCTGCACCGAGGAACCCTATGCCGTGACACTACGCTGTAGAAACCTTACACCGCTACACTGTAGAAACCCTACACCGTGACGGTGCACCGAGGAACCCTATGCCGTGACACTACGCTGTAGAAACCTTACACCGCTATGCTGTAGAAACCCTACACCGTAGCACTGCACCAAGGAACCCTACGCCATCACGCTACGCTGTAGGAACCCTACACCATCACGCTACGCTGTAGAAACCCTACGTCGTGACGCTACACTGAGGAACCCTACACTGTGATGCTGTACCGAGGAACCCTATGCCGTGACGCTGCACCGAGAAACCCTATGCCGTGACGCTACGCTGTAGAAACCCTACACCATGACGCTGCACCGAGGAACCCTATGCCGTCATGCTACGCTGTAGGAACCCTATGCCATCATGCTATGCTGTAGAAACCCTACGCCGTCACACTACACCGAGGAACCTTACGCCGTGACGCTGTGCTGAGGAATCCTACGCCATCACGCTATGCTGTAGAAACCCTATGCCGTGACGCTGCACCGAGGAACCCTATGCTGTGACACTACGCTGTAGAAACCTTACACCGCTATGCTGTAGAAACCCTACACCGTGGCACTGCACCGAGGAACCCTACGCCATCACGCTACGCTGTAGGAACCCTACACCGTCATGCTACGCTGTAGAAACCCTACATCGTGACGCTACACTGAGGAACCCTACATTGTGATGCTGTACCGAGGAACCCTATGCCGTGACACTACGCTGTAGAAACCTTACACCGCTATGCTGTAGAAACCCTACACCGTGGCACTGCACCAAGGAACTCTACGCCATCACGCTACGCTGTAGGAACCCTACACTGTCATGCTACGCTGTAGAAACCCTACATCGTGACGCTACACTGAGGAACCCTACACTGTGATGCTGTACCGAGGAACCCTATGCCGTGACGCTGCACCGAGAAACCCTATGCTGTGACGCTACGCTGTAGAAACCCTACACCGTGACGCTGCACCGAGGAACCCTATGCCGTCACGCTACGCTGTAGGAACCCTACGCCATCATGCTATGCTGTAGAAACCCTACGCCGTCACACTACACCGAGGAACCTTACGCCGTGACGCTGTGCTGAGGAACCCTATGCCGTGACGCTACGCCGAGGAACCCTACGCTGTCACGCTACGCCGAGAAACCCAAAAGCTTCAATAGATGGAAATACACAGAGTGACCAAAAGTAAGAAACCCAAAAGCTATGAAAGTCTCTGTGTAGAATCTCTTTTCAGTGCATATTTTGCAGCATATGTAAGTGGACAGCAATAATTTGTGGATGATCGAAATCTGTGTGATCTCTGACAGTCTGATAAACCCAGCAGCAAACCAGCTAAATGGCTATATTTGTGACTTGTTTTCCTGTTTTGTTTTGTTTTTTCCTTTGGCCAGTGAAGCAAAAATATAGATTAAATGCTTCTTCTGGCAAATCCTCATGTTCCAGCTTAGCCATTTGTGCTGCAGTGGTCTAGAAATATACACAGTGTAGAAAAAAAATCTGATGATGTTTCTGTATAATAGTGCACGCCATGAAACAAGAACTTGGTGAGTGGTATCCAACTTTATCTATACGGAGACCTATACAACTCTCTCTCTCTGTCTCTCTCTCTTCCTCTGATCATATCAGACATGTCTCATCCCTCTGCTCTTCCAAGTGTGTCTTTAAGCCCCAAATCGTGATGAACAGTACTCGGGGCATCAGACAGTCAGAATAAAGTCTTTGGAGGAATCCGAGTGCAACTGCTTGATTGAAGACCTGCTTCCTTCTGACCAGCTTGTGTCAGAACAGTTTGTTGAATACTTCCCTCAATCATGCTAGTCATACCACAGTCACTGCATGTCACAATACACAATCCTTCTCGGTCTTCTTTTCCGACAAGTTATGAGACGGAAAAATCCCCAAAGCTGTAATCAGGCTTGTAGTATTCGAGTCCAGGACTCAGACTTGAGTCTGACTCGTGCCCTAATTTTAAGGACTCGTGACTTGACTTGGACTTGAGCACTGATGACTCGGACTCGTGCATTAACTGCATTCGGACTCGTAAATTGGAGACGAGGACTCGGATTTTTTTTTCTTTATTTTTTTGTAACATGCCATAATAATTGGCATAAGATATTTATATCTACATTAATTTTGCACTAATTTCATGCAAGAGTGTCACATCTGCGCGCCTTGGCATGTGCATCAGATAGACTCTCAGGTGTGCTCCGGACAGCGCGCGCGCCATGCAGACTCTCATGCCGTAAACGACTCACACCTGCACAGGATTAAGGCGCAATCAGCGCACCTACGTAAAAACTGTGAAAACACACTTACTTTGCGAAGTATTGAGTTGCGTTGCTGACACATTACCGAGCCTTATTTCCTTGTTTGGTTTCCTGATCCCTGATTTCCTGTTTCTCATCTTTGATTCTGCTGAGTCTACGATAGCCTGTTTGTGCCTCGCTCGACCTATTGCCCGTTTCGCTGTTTTATGATTTTTCCTGCGGTTCTGGATTGTTTGTCTTCACTTGTATTAATAAACACACCTTCTGCACTTACATCCATCTCCCAACCATCTCTGACAGAATACTTTGAACTCCCTGACAAAGAGAAGCACATTCACCTGTTCATACGTCATGCTCAGGAACAAACTAATGTTAATGGCGCTAAAACAGACACTGTCAAATGGTGCAGTTGGAGTCTTGTTCTCGGACTCGACTCGAACTCAACTCGAAATTTTTTTTAATGACTTGGACTTGAACACTGGGGACTCGAAACTGGACTCGGACTCGAGGTTTAGTGACTTGACTACAACACTGGCTGTAATTAATGAACGGTCCGCTCCATATACAATCTGTCGGGCTCTGTTTGATCACCAAACAATAAAGGTTTCCTGATTTTCTGAATCGAGCCGAAAAGTTTGTCTACTCCGCCTGTGCCGCCGTGATAGAAAATCACATGATTGCATTCCTGTGCACTTATTGGGGGATACTGAAAGGTAAAACAGCATGGTGCGTAAGGTACACAAACACCGTTTCGAGCTTTGGCTAACCAGCACACAGGAACGCAATCACGTGATTTCCAATCATGGCGGTGCTGGCGGAGTATTAACATCGAACTTTTCGGCTCGATTCAGAAAATCAGCAGCAGGGGATGCGAATATTAATTTGAAGTCGCTGACCTGTTGATTCAGGAAACCTTTATTGTTTTGTGATCAAACGGAGACTGACAGATTGTATGAGGAGTGGACCATTCATGAATTACAGCTTTGGGGATTTTTCCGTGTCATAACTTGTAGGAAAAGAAGACCGAGGAGGATTGTATATTGTGACATGTAGCGAGTGTGGTATGACTAGCAAGGTGGAGTGTAATCTTATCTCATCTCATTATCTCTAGCCGCTTTATCCTTCTACAGGGTCGCAGGCAAGCTGGAGCCTATCCCAGCTGACTACGGGCGAAAGGCGGGGTACACCCTGGACAAGTCGCCAGGTCATCACAGGGCTGACACATAGACACAGACAACCATTCACACTCACATTCACACCTACGGTCAATTTAGAGTCACCAGTTAACCTAACCTGCATGTCTTTGGACTGGGGGGGAAACCGGAGCACCCGGAGGAAACCCACGCGGACATGGGGAGAACATGCAAACTCCGCACAGAAAGGCCCTCGCCGGCCCCGGGGCTCGAACCCAGGACCTTCTTGCTGTGAGGCGACAGCGCTAACCACTACACCACCGTGCCGCCCCGGAGTGTAATGATGCACTTCAATTACTATTTGATTGGATTCGATTCAATTCTCGTTAGATTTTGAACAAAATTTGAATGAAGAGAAATTATTTGAATGACCGAAAAGACAATCATAAACCATCCAAAACAACGTGTAATTTTGTCTGTATAAAACTAAAACCTCAAAAAAAAGTCAAAGTCCTTGCCATGCCAATGCCTGGTGTTTCTAGGCAGTTTCCTTCCAAGTACTAACCAGGTTAAGGCACACCGGGGGCACCAATCTCCATGTCTATAGCCATGCGGCCTCTTGTCTAGGATTACAGTGGGGGGGCTGGTCCTCTGGTAACTGCAAGAGTTTGACTCCCTACTCACATCTGTATTGTGGCGTGCCTCGCCAGATGGTAGTAGGTACCATTTTTATGATGGTCTTTGGTGTGACCCAACCATGAGTAGAACCCATGATTTCCCAGCCTACAGGCAGACATGCTAACCACTCGGCCAGCTGCTTCTTCTTCTTCTTCTTCTTCTTCTTCTTTTAGGGTCACCACAGCGGATAATGTTCCTCCATCTCCTCCTGTCTTCCTTATCTTTTTCTGTAGCACCAACCGTCCTCATGTCCTCCTTCACCACATCCATAAATCTCATCTTTGCTCTTCCTCTTTTCCTTCTACCTGGCAACTCCATCTCCAGCATTCTTTTCCCAGTATACCCTGGATCTACCCTGGTGCAACGAAGACAAACTCCGACTGGTAAGACTTCTACTTGCAGGCACCAAGCTGAAGGTTAGAGTCAACACCACCTACTCAGCAGATTTTGAAACAACTATTTGGTCCCCACAAGGAGACAGTGTGTCCCCGGTGCTGTTCATCTGCTACCTTGCCTCTGCACTGTCATCCATACGGAGAAGTTCTACAAGACCAAACCCTCCAATTTCAAATCTAGGTATGCCACTAGAAATGGAATATGCGGATGATGTGGATTTTGTTGAGGAAAAGGACACACTGCAAAGACTCCTTCCAATAGCTGTCAAGAGTCTGAAAGATTCAAACCTGTTTGTTAACGAGGGTAAGACAGAATTCACCCGCATCTCCCCAGCGGATACAAAGGAAAAAGGAGAGGACGGCGAACCCCTCCGAGGAGTGGAGAGCTGGAGGAAAAGTAAGATCCTTGGATCCCTACTCTGCAGCTCCTCAGACATAGAAGCACGCTGCATCATGGCTAACATCGCCTTTCAGTCCTTTTGGAAGCTATGGATCCGTGGATCGAAAATTCCTCTGACAAAAAAGTTGCAAATATATAATGCAACTTGTGTCTCGATAATGCTGTACAACTGCAACAGCTGGGCAGTGCCAAAGACAGCCATGGACAAACTTGATGCCTGTCACCAAAAACATCTGCGCAAAATCACAGGGTATCAGTGGCCACACAAGATCTCCAACAAGGCACTGTACAAGATGTGTAATACTATCCCACTGTCAACAAAAGTAACCCAACTCAGGCGGTGCATGTTTGGACATATCCTCCGAATGCCGGCAGACACTCCAGCACAAAAAGCACTGGACTTTGCCATAGTGGGATGCAGCAGGTATAGGGCGAGAAGAGGAAGACACTGTACAAACTTACTAAGTGTCCTGAGGACAGACCTCAAGAACAAAGGGATGGGACATCTCAGAACTGCAAAGAAACTCGGAGAGCTACGGCAGCTCGCAAGGAAGAAGACACAGTGGAATGAAAGGAAGAAAGACTGATTGCAGCCAGAAGTTGTTTCGACAGCAATACTGAGCTGCAGAATACAGTGGATCATCATCATCATACCCTGGATCTCGCCTCTGCACATGTCCAAACCATCTCAATCTCGCCTCTCTTGCTTTGTCTCCAAGCCGTCCTACATGTCCTGTCCCTCTAATATTCTTACTTCTAATCCTGTCCAACTTTGTCACTCCCAATGAGAATCTCAACATCTTCAGCTCCGATACCTCCAGTTCAGCCTCCTGTCTTTTTGTCAGTGCCGCTGTCTCCAAACCGTACAACATCGCTGCTCTTACTACTGTCTTGTACACTTTCCCTTGCACTCTTGCTGGCAACCTTCTGTCACAAATCACTCCTAACATTCTTCTCTATCCAGTCCAATCTGCTTCTTCACTTCTCTTCTTCACTTCGCCATTGCTTTGTACAGTTGACCCCACTAGGCCAGCTTGCCGGTATATAAAATTAAACAAATACAAAATTGCTAGGAGGTTTAATATTGTAAATAAAATATATTATAGGGTCACTATATCTTAAATAATGTATACATTCTCACAAAAATTGTAATTCAAGTACACAAAGTGTCTGACCTGGAAGCTTTCTGACCTGACGATGATTGACTGAAACACAATGAGCTTTGTAGAAAAAAAAAAAGAAGCTCTAACATCGCTCGAAATGCCAGATTTCCACAGCTTCTGGTGTTGTAATTCGGAGTTCTCAGGCTGTTAGACTTCACAAGTACAGATATCGCAGGCTCTCCAAGAAAGAACACGATCACATGACCAGCATGCGCTCTATATATTTTACCTCTGTGGGTTGCACAGATTGGGGCTTCTGGGGTTCAAACCGTGCAACTGCATTTTATGCATAATTAATATAGCGCTCAGTGAAAGCACTATTTGGTGTTTTCAGAGTCACGGTTTTGGGAATTGTCCATCTCTGGCTAAGAACCACCTACTTTCACAGGAAGAGTCATTTGACTGGCATTATATGACTGAACAACCATTTACTTGAGTCTTTTCAATCTAGTGACTGTCTCTTGGACTGAAAGGGTGATTGTGACCCAAACGCCTGTCTGTTTGTAAGTGTACGAGAAATACTTTGCCCCACATCGTTCTGTTTATGCTATTGATAAGATGAGATCTCCTGATAGATAGAATTGCTGTACTCTAATAGTTTTAGTGTCCCGCTATTGATATACGCTCGCGTCTAATATCACAACCAACTGTCAGTGAGTACTGGTTTATTATTCTGTCCACATTCACTGGATATGAGCAATTGCATGCTCTCATTGGCTACTCTACTAGTAGGATATCAGCTCATACAGTGGTACTTGAAGGCTTGTGAACCCTTTAGAATTTTCTATATTTCTGCATAAATATGACCTAAAACATCACATTTTCACACAAGTCATAAAAGTAGATAAAGAGAACCCAGTTAAACAAATGAGACAAAAATATTATACTTGGTCATTTATTTATTGAGGAAAATGATCCAATATTACAGATCTGTGAGTGGCAAAAGTATGTGAACCTCTAGGATTAGCAGTTAATTTGAAGGTGAAATTAGAGTCAGGTGTTTTCAATCAATGGGACGACAATCAGGTGTGAGTGGGCACCCTGTTTTATTTAAAGAACAGGGATCTATCAAAGTCTGATCTTCACAACACATGTTTGTGGAAGTATATCATGGCACGAACAAAGGAGATTTCTGAGGACCTCAGAAAAAGCGTTGTTGATGCTCATCAGGCTGGAAAAGGTTACAAAACCATCTCTAAAGAGTTTGGACTCCACCAATCCACAGTCTGACAGATTGTATACAAATGGAGAAAGTTCAAGACCATTGTTCCCCTCCCCAGGAGTGGTCGACCAACAAAGATCACTCCAAGAGCAAGGCGTGTAATAGTCGGCGAGGTCACAAAGGACCCCAGGGTAACTTCTAAGCAACTGAAGGCCTCTCTCACATTGTCTAATGTTAATGTTCATGAGTCCACCATCAGGAGAACACTGAACAACAGTGGTGTGCATGGCAGGATTGCAAGGAGAAAGCCACTGCTGTCCAAAAAGAACATTGCTGCTCATCTGCAGTTTGCTAAAGATCACGTGGACAAGCCAGAAGGCTATTGGAAAAATGTTTTGTGGACGGATAAGACCAAAATCAAACTTTTTGGTTTAAATGAGAAGCATTATGTTTGGAGAAAGGAAAACACTGCATTCCAGCATAAGAACCTTATCCCATCTGTGAAACATGGTGGTGGTAGTATCATGGTTTGGTGCCTCCCCCCAACATCTCCTGTTCTACACTCCAACCCAGTCAGTGGTGGTAATGCGCCTTTAAGTTGGTTTGTCAACCGCCAAAAAAACCCTAAAGAAGAAGAAAATGGCAGTGTGTTGCTGAAGCAGCCGAGGATGAAATAAAAACTCTGTTCGAAAACAAAACCCCCAAAAATACAAACAAGCAACAAAATATGGAGTAAAAGTATTTGATGGTAAGACCGTATCTTTTTTTATTTTTCAAGGTTTATTATTATTATAGCATTTTTCACAAATTGCTCCTGTCATTTCGCCGGTTTGTGTACATTCTAAGCAGAAACGATTTTGTCAGACGTTTTGTATAAAGTTTTTATTTATCAAATTTGCAAAAAAATTAAAAAACGCTCTGTTTCTCAAAATCCAGTGAATGTGGATAGAATAAAACAGTTATTCCACTCAATCTGGTCGTACATGGCTTATAGCCAACTCGGCACTACGCGCCTCATCGGTGATCAGCTCATGTACGACTCGATTTCGTGGAAAACTGTTAATTATTATCCTATTCCAGCCTGGGCCAGGTGGGTGCTGCTTCATTTTCCGAACCATGCAGAGCGACATTAGTATTTCAGACTGCTGCATTCCTTTAAGGCTCGGCTTCATGTCCAAGGATCTGTTCTTAGATCAGCAGCGAATGCAACCAGCAGCTGAGAAATTGGATAGAGATCCATCTTTGCCTGGTTAAATCCCTGTTTATTAAACAGTGCGATGCGAGGCCCATGGGTCCCAGCCTGAGAAAAGGCATGGTGGCAGGCGGATAACAAACAACGCTGCTCTTCTGCCTTTACCCTCTACATTACTCCCACTCCATTGCTCTCTCTCTCTCTCTCTCTCTCTCTCTCTCTCTCTCTCTCTCTCGCTCTGAGGCAATCACAGGAACAGCGGTATGCACCAGAATACAGCGGGGGAGTCAAGGAGATCTCGTACCCTGTTTTTGAAATGTTCTAAACAGTGTTTTGAAATAATTCTTGCTTGTGTAGGGGGATTATAGCTGTGCTTGTTTTTAAGCCTTGTATGGCCTTGCGCTAATTAGCCAAGCTGTTCCAGCTTTACACCACTACACACACACAAACTCGGGTCCTCTCATTGGCACCCTGTTACTACTTTCCTTACGGGAAGGTCGTTCAGAGTCGCAGCACAACTCTCAGTCTCTCAACCTCTTTCTCCGAACGTTCATCCGTGCCCCGTTTCACTCACCCATCGCATCGTCTTTTGACCTGCAATTTGTTTGCTTCATGAAATAAAGCGAATCAGAATATTATTTGTCTAGCCTTGATTTCTATCCGCAATCCTCCTGATCTGATTTACTTCCTCAGTCGGTAATGACTCAGTAGTAGAGTTCATGGTTGAGTGAAAACGGCAGCGCCGTACGTCCTTTCATTTGTTGTTCACTTATTTGTCACACACCGTTGTCGTAAAAGCTTTCCGCTAGCATCCAAATCCGGCTTCACGTCTCATTCATTAACGTCATGCAGGGATGGTAAATGTCTAAATCAAGCAGAAAGCATTTCCTCCCCATTTTACAGACTTCTCGCTCATCGGAACTGTGCCATGTTGAATTATTTATGGACAAGAAAGACACCCAGCTGACCAGCTGACTAAGGTGATGATGATGAGCCAATCAACCTAGTGTCTGCTATTAATGTGCTCTTTTCAGCTTTTCACTCAGGCTTTATTGGGGTTTTTTCCCAGTTGCAGTAGAAGCACTGGGCTTTGGGGAGACGAGGGACAATTGTCTCTCTGCAGTTCTGCTGTTCCACTTAAGAGGACTGATTAAATGGATTTTAAGAAATGGATCATGAAGTGTGCGTTGCAGTGATGAAAGATTCACATTCAGCAATACAGTACAGATCAGCATGACGAAATCTCCATGCAAGGCTGTTTCACTTCTAATTCATTTCCTGATACATTTGAGAGCGTCACAGACTGTCAATGAGCTGAAACACACTCCGTATCTCACTCTTCTCTTGGGTGCTTACACACCTATCTTGTTTGCTGTGGACTAGTCAAACGTTTTCTTTCATAGGGTTTATTTTGCCAGGTTAAAGCACTCCATCTGTACTTGCTGAACCACGGTCCACCAAAAATCCGGGGTCTTCTCGTCATCCAAGTTAACCATGCTGGTTGGAACATCCACAGCTCCAGGGGTTCCTGGTTCAGTCCTGAACTCATGGAGTTTTCCTTGTTTTGTTCATTCAGTTTCTTCCCACCAACCAAAAACATTGGCAGTGCAAGGGGTTAAAGGTGCTGACTGCAGACTCGTTTGAAATTTTCAGATTTTTTTTTATTGCGCACGATATTTTCCTGTGTCTCACAAGAACAATATCATGTGGACGAGATGTGATCATTTTGATATCCTGAGGGTCGCTTTTCTCCGTTTTGGGACCGAATATCCTCAATCTTGAGGTAAACAGTATGGCCCGACGGAAACGGCCAAGCATGAGGAGCTTTAACTGATTAGCATAATTATGGAACTGCGTCACACCAAGATGGCGACGTGCAGAAAACATCGTGACTCGGCATCGACCTCGGAGAGTTTTGAGTCGCAGGTATGTAATTTGTAGTTGACATTCGCGAATAAATCTGTGAAACAAAAGACAAATAGATATTTTCTCGGTTAAGAGCAAAACATTAGGTGTATAACTTCATACTCGCGACCGTGAAGTCGAGCTCATGCATTCTAAGGCTAAGATAGCTAAGCGCCAGCTAGAATGATTCATTTATCTGTCCAGAAAAATGACACATCATCTGACCTTGCTGTATCTTGCAGTTGCACTCACTAGCATGGATTAAAGTTTTCCGTCACGTGACGGATTTCCGTCAGCTGAACTCTCCCAAGGCCAAATGTGAGGTCGGTGCTGATCCGAGGAGAATTAAAATGACGGGTGGTTGGGTAGAGATTGGGTTATAACACTGATGTGTTGCAACACCATCAACTATCAGCAGGTTTATTTAACTTTTTTGTTTTTGAGCCATGCTTTGTGTCGTTCATTTCCTATGTTTGATCATGTTTAAACGTTCGCTGTCTACGGTGCGGCATTAAAAAAACATGCGCTGTCAAAATTGGCAAAATACATTCCCATGTGCTTGGCGTGCTTGTGTCTGACCATTTCTGTTTTGTATTAAATTAAATCTTGCCAAAATGACTTAGTTCAAACCTGGACATATAGAAATAGAGCATGTTAAAAAAAAAAAAAAACGAAAAAATAAACCCCGGAAAGCCCGCTCCTCTGCTTCAGCCAGACTTGAAGACCCGACGGTGCAATGCTTGCAGACTGTCAGAAGTAATTAGACCTAAATTTATAGCTAACAAATCAGCAGACGCCCCAACAATTATTATTTTCGTTAGGCCAGTGTGTAAGGTATGTTAGAACCGTGCCTTATAGCCTACGTTATATCACAATTTAAACGACGTTTGAGGAGTTGGAGGCTGCGAGCGCAATGATGTTCCGACATGCGCTAAACTTTATTCCCTGAAAATCATACACCAGCGTTCAATGCCCCAAACAGTCAAAATGTCTAGAAGACTACGGTTAAATAATAATCATAGCCTACTATTGCCGCTTTTCCACTACCAACGCGGCTGAGTTGGGCTGAGCCGTGCCGTGCTGAGTTGGGCTGAGTCGAGCTGAGTGGGGCTGTTGGAGTTGCATTTCGACTACAACCGCGCTGAACCGTGCTGGCTGGAAGTGGGTGGACACATTGGGTGGAGTTAGCGAAAGTGGGTGGACGTCACGTGATGTCGTTAGGTGGCGCAAACAGTGACATCAGTGACCTTTTAAGCGGTAGTCTCACGACCCGGATAGTAAACAATAAACATGGAGGACATGGAGTCGTTAGTGTTGCTGGTCTTGGTGCTGTGGCTTGTTGTCACCGACAACGCCAACAGATACTGGCAAGAGCGTATAGATGAGGCGAGGCGCATAAGGCTTCAGAAATTCTCGTAATTCGTAATTATTATTCTTCCGGGTTTACGGTGTTTACAGATCCCAGCGTGCTCGCGGGGCGTGTGTGGGCATGTGAGGACACTCCTCCTCACCAATCAGTGCACAGGGGAGTGTCTCCTCACGCCCCCAGCCTCACTCGGCTCGGTTTGGCTCGCTTCAGCCCCACTCCAAAACCGTGCGAGTTTTGGGTGCTGAGTAGGGCTGAAGCGAGCTGAGTCGTGCTGCTCTGAGGTAGTCGAAACGCGAGCCGTGTCGGGCTGAAGTGAGCTGAAGCGAGCTGAAAAAGGGTAGTGGAAAAGGGCCATAAGTTAAATTACGTCAAAACATCTGTTTCTGGCCTATGAAATGATGGAGGAAAATGAGAACGAACGCAAAGTAGATAGCAGCCAACTTCACGCGATCTTTTAGGTAACTTAACACTCGTGTTGGCCACAATATTTCTCTTAATAAAATCTTGAATTGTTTTTGAAGTCGTATTCAACACAAAGTAAGGTCAAATTATAATTTTAATTTAAGCGAAGATCCAAACTTTTTTCTATATTGACGTCGAGCATAGAGGAGCATGTCATTCTGCTTTCGGTTTCGGCAGCATGGATGTGCTTTACATGAAAGAAGGCACTGATGTGTCTGCCATCGATAAAGGTGTAAAAAACAAGTGGAGGTGGGCTTGGCTGTACGAAATAGGTGAAAACGGAAAGCCATTTAGTTCATGGTGCAAAAAACTAAACATTCCAGGCGCTTGCATTTGTGTGGCTTGCCACAAAAAATAATATACGGAAGCAATGGAAAGAAAGTGCAATCAATTGAATATATTAATCCATTAATTAATTGATAACTTTATTATCAGTTCTAAGTTAACCATTCTCAGAATTTCATCGAAATCCACCCGTCCCCCCCCCCCCCCCCCCTGTAAATTTTCAGACAAATATTTTTTTTTTGCTTTAATCCATGCACTCGGCAGGCTTTCCTTTTCTTTTCCACTGGCTTTTAGCTGGTGGGAGAGCGAAGTCCTCCATCTTTGCTCACACCGACTTGTTTTGGTTAAAAGTAGGTCGAACACGCCCCGCGGTGGTCACCTGATATTGTTGCTCACTTGCTTCGGCAATCTCTCTCTGGAATCGTAAAATGTAGAATGCTTTTTACGTATCTCGGCAAAACGTTTACACACAGGATACACGGTGTGTGTGTGTGCGTGCAGCAGCAAAACTTCTCGAAACTCAAACAGCAATAGAAATAGAACGTTTTGCCCAGAACTCAACTTTGCAGTCAGAACCTTTCAGAAGTTCCAAAAATGAATGAATCTTCAGTTTCTGTTTTATTTAGGTCAGAGTCGCAGTAGATCCAGGGCCTGTCCTGGGATCACTGGCATGAGGTGGGAGTACACCCAGAAACTGTTATACCCCAGTACAGTAAAGAATGATGCACAGCAACTGTTGTGCAATCTCAGGGTAATCATCTGTGTTAATATCAAGGAAAAAACCCACCACTTCTGGAATAAAATGCATTGATGTTTAAAGCGCATGCAGATCAGTGCACGCACACTAGTTTTCCTTTAAAAGACTTAAATTCATTCTTTAACTGTATTTCCACACACACACTAAAACATTAAAACCAACCTGCCTAATATTGTGTAGGTCCCCCTTGTGCAGAGGTGGACAAAGTAGTGTAGCAGATAACTGAAACAATCTTTCAAATGGTGATACAAGCACCAAACTTGGCACAAATACTCCTTAGACATTATTCTTTTGAAAAAGTACGCGGGCCACCTGAAATTCAAGATGGCTGCTTATTTTCAAGATGGCCGCCGCTGCAGACTTGAAAATGGGATATAATCTGGCCACTTTGACCAATTTGAATGATCTTGGTGTCTAAAAGTAGGTTTTTGACTATGAGAATTTTGACTATGAGAGTTTTCGAATTGGCGGCACGGTGGTGTAGTGGTTAGCGCTGTCGCCTCACAGCAAGAAGATCCTGGGTTCGAGCCCCGTGGCCGGCGAGGGCCTTTCTGTGTGGAGTTTGCATGTTCTCCCCGTGTCCGCGTGGGTTTCCTCCGGGTGCTCCGGTTTCCCCCACAGTCCAAAGACATGCAGGTTAGGTTAACTGGTGACTCTAAATTGACCGTAGGTGTGAATGTGAGTGTGAATGGTTGTCTGTGTCTATGTGTCAGCCCTGTGATGACCTGGCGACTTGTCCAGGGTGTACCCCGCCTTTCGCCCGTAGTCAGCTGGGATAGGCTCCAGCTTGCCTGCGACCCTGTAGAAGGATAAAGCAGCTAGAGATAATGAGATGAGATGAGAGTTTTCAAATTTAGACAGGTCGGTATGTTGCCAGTTGATTTTAGATCTAAACAACTCAAAGCCCATATGATGTTCAAAATTCAAAATTCCTCAGCGCCTCAATATTTGTCTTCTGCAATTCAAAATGTTACCCATAACTACAGTACAAGATTCAGTCACTCTTCTCTTCAGCTCCCCCGGTGTGGTCCTTTTGGAAAAACTTCTTTTCTGTACACTGCAACCAAAATTTGGAATGAACGACCTTCAGAAATAAAATCAGTAGAAAATTTTCCTCTGTTTAAGAAGAAGGTAAAACAGCACTTTTTTAATATTTTATTTGATGAGGAAGCAGCAGATTATGTGTATTTTTAGTTTCTATATTCTTTAATTATATTATTTATTATTATTATTATTATTATTATTATTATGTGGGTTTTTTTCTCTTGCTTTTCTTGTTTTTTTATTATTATTAACATTATCAATATTGTTCAGTATTATTTGTTATGGTATTAGTTTTCATATTTTTGCTATGCTTCCCCATATACAGTTATACAGTATTGTCAAATTATTTTTATTTATTTATTTTTTTAATTGTGTGTAGCTATTTTTTGTCTGTGATAAGGGACCACAATGGAAACAAGTATTTATGCTTTTTTTGTGTCATCCCTGCCATACCTGTACCGTTTTTATTGTACGTTTATGGCCAAATAAACTAAACTAAAATAAAATAAAAAGTAGGTTTTTGACTATGAGAAATCTAAAAATCCCACTCTTAACCTTCTAGGGAGCTCCTTTCTGCCATTTCTAGCAAAAATATGATGAAAAATATACATAGACCAGAACATATCCTCCAAACTATTTTATTTATTTGTTATTTTTAAATGCACAACTGGAATGTTTAGTTATGGTCAATGTTTGTCACTGCAGAGTGCAATGAGTCAAATACAGAGCTCACAAATGCACTGTTCACCCCAGCAGTGAGCTGCATGGTTTCACTTGTCCTCACATTTGCAGCTACATAGTCCGGTGCAGGTGAGACTGAATCGGTAGCATTTGCACCTTCCACGGCATTCAGATTTGCATCCACATTTGGTCAGCTGTTGGCAACTCTCGGCAATAGGTGGAAGCGTTGTCCAGAAGACCTTCCATGTGTCTCCACTCTTTGTCCATCCCCAGTCAGCAGGACTTTGTGTTTCTGGTTGGCGCAGTGTTGACTGACTCCATATACAGCCTGCTTGATAGGCAGCACGCTTTGCATGCTGAAGTAGTGCTGCTTGAGTTGGAGGGATGGCTTCATATGGCCTCTGCTTTCGAGCAAACATATCCAACCTGGCATCATCAACACGTGCAACTGTACAGGACCTGTCATACATTGTCACCACAAACTTCTCCAGGACCTCCAGATCATCATCATCTACTGTTGGTGGGTACTGGCTGAGCTTGGCAAAGACATCAGAAGCTTCAGCATACACATCCCAGGTTTGCCATGCAGACTTCTTCCCTTTGCTGCGGAAGCCTGATACAACATCGCAACCAGTGAAGGCATGGAAGAAGAGTATTCCTTTGCTCTTCTCCAATCCTAAAGAGAGGTGCAGGTCATGTACAGGAATCCATCTCAGGTTCCGTCCTTGGCCAAAGGCCACCCACAACTGGTGCAGACCAACCCCTTGAAGGAGAGGCAGAACACTGATTGCTATGACGAGGACATCCTCTACCTCTACTGCTACACCCTACACCCCAAACTATAATTATTGCTACAGTCTATACAAACATGCATGCTAGCTATGTTAGTGGACTATTTTACAAAAGGCCAAGAATAAGGCAAAAGTAAGCTTCTAAGTGATTTTATTCTCCCAGATTTGGATTCTACATGGTCAAAAATGTATAATTTGATGCCAGAATCATACATATCGGACAAGTCTGTGCATAGTTATGGCAAAACGATATATTTCTGTACTGGACATGGCGGCCATCTTTAAAATGGGCAGCCATCTTGAATTTCAAGTGGCCCGCGTACTTTTTCAAAAGAATAATGTCTAAGGAGTATCTGTGCCGAATTTGGTGCTTGTATCACAATTTGAAAGATTCCTCTGAAATATTATGTTATCTGCTGCACTAAAGTACCCAACTTAATTACTGAAGTCAAAGTACAGATCCCAGTGGTTAAATGTTACTCCGATACAAGTGAAAGTTGTCCAGTCAATTTTTTACTTAAGTTAAAGTACTGAAGTATTTGCTTTTAAAAATACTTAAGTATTAAATTTTCTGTCAACTCATCGTTGTATTATTTCCACAATGCTTACAAAACCTAATGCTGTTACCAAAGACAGAAATGTTAATTCACAAAATGAACGCGTGCTGTGCCATCATGGTGGTTTAACGTTAAGCTAGCTAGTCGGTGACGCTCCACCTGACATGCTAGCAAACGCTTTTCAAACTCGAAATCATATTGGGGAGCTAACACTACTAGAAAAGAAAGATTTCTACATTCTGTATGTTTGGCAAGATTATGCTAAAACATATTTCTGAAAGGACTTCAGATAAGTTAACGTTATTCATGTTAGCCTAACTTCATTTCTACATGCTAACTAACAGTGTCCAAGTTAACTAGCTATGTGTAAACGTTAGCCGTGGACAAGTTATGGCAACTTGGCGGGAAAATCCATAGAAAGTCATTTGACTAACCAGATTGCATAGCTATTGCAACGTTATCGCTAGCTCTAAAAGCCCAGACAGCTTCATTGCAAGCTTTCTCTTGGAATAAAAAGTTTACAGACCTCAATATGCTTCCGCAATTTGGACGGCGAGTTTTTGTTGGCCGTGATGTGGTTCATTTTTGGCAAACAAAGCAAACATTTAAAATGAAATGAATCTTTAATCCTTTCAGAAACTGAAACATGGGTTCTAGGTATGGCCATGGGTGTGTGCGTTCCCCAGAAGAACCGCCTCCTTCCATTCTGCCATCAACTGATCGTGTTAAATAATGCTACTGAGAAATCATTGAACTTGGTTTTATACAGTCTATGGACGTGACGTGACCCTAGTGATTATTGATAGGCTGTCTGTGTCACCTGCGAAAAAAACCATCACGTTTTTAAAAAGAAAAGAAAAAACATCCACTTTCAAATCTGCTTCATAATAATGAGTAACGAGGACCTTGATAGAAATGTAGTGGAGTGAAAAGTACGATATTTGTCTTTCAAATGTAGTGAAGTTAAAGTCATAAGTTTCCAAAAAAATAATACTCAAGTAAAGTACAGATACTCAAAAAGTGTATTTAAGTACAGAACTCAAGTAAATGTACTTCGTTACTGTCCACCTCTACCCTTGTGCCACCAATTGTAGGTTCTTTTGGTGGACGGGGGTCACCATAGGCACTCTGACTGGTCTGTGGCTACGCATTGTGTGCTCTGACACTTTTCTGTCATTAACTTTTTCTTCAATTTGTGCTACAGTAGCTCTTCAGTGGGATTGAACCAGACAGGCTAGCCTTTGGCCCCCATGTACAGCAGTGAGGCCTTTGGCGACCATGACCCTGTCGCCGGTTCACCGGTTGTCCTTCCTTGGAAAACTTTTGGTAGGAACACCCCACAAGATGTGCCATTTTGGAGATGCGCAGATCCAGTCATCTTGCCATTACTGTTTGGCCCTTGTCAAAGTCACTCAGATCCTTACGCTTGCCTATTTTTCCTGCTGCTAACACATCAATTTCAAGTGACTGTTCTCTTGCTACTTAATATAGCCCACCCCTTGACAGGTGCCATTGTAATGATTTTTTTATTTTTCGTGTATGATTATTATTATTATTATTATTAGTAGTAGTAGTAGTAGTAGTGTTCACCTCTCAGTCATTTTAATGTTATGGCTGATCTGTGTGTGTGTGTGTGTGTGTACACATCAAAAAATTGGTTTGTTATGTAATTTTGGCACAAGAGCTGATGGTAACAACTGTGTGTGTGAGATATATATACACACACACACACACACACACACACACACACACACACACACACACACACATATGTGTGTGTGTGTGTGTGTGTGTGTGTTTATCACAGGCGATTGCTCTAAGACAACGAGGGAGGCTCAGCCTCCTCTAAAAATGACGAACATCGTGTAGGATGAATTGCGCTAGGCTTATGTTATAGCCGACCTTATAACATTGCTATTTCAGATCCAGAATCATAGAAATATATGTGCTCAACCCAACTACAGTGCGAAATCATTCCGTTATAACTTTCCCCAGTTCACCTAATGTGCGCGTGAGTTTTTCCCTCTCGTGACAACGCGATGCAGCCCAGCCTCAGTGGACTTCAGTGGCATTTGGGAGCTCTGCGCTTTTCAGTATCAAAATGCAAGACGATTATTGGACAAATACTGCGAAAACGCCCGCCCACGGAGTCTCACGGACTCCCAGCCTCAGTGGACTTCAATGGCATTTGGGAGCTATGCGCTTTTCAATATCAAAATGCAAGACGGTTATTGGACAAATACTGCGAAAATGCCCGCCCACCGGACTCCCAGCCTCACAGTGGGAGGGACATGGCAAAGCTTTCCGCGAGGAGACTGGTGATTGGTGAAAGCGGCCAGGTATTTTCTTTGATTGACAGCTCGTTTCAAATATAGACAGGCAGCGGTGAATCTCAGTTCAGTCCCTTGCGGATTCGCAAGTGGTGTGGTGTATTGTAAGAGATCAGCTTACATTTCAATTTCATTCATTACATACGGTTTCTACCAGCTTTTTTAGTTTGTATATATAAAGTGAAAATATAGTGTTGTCAAGTTTGCTATCTTAGTTCCAGAAATTTCGTTTATTTGAGTGACTGAACTTGAACTTGACGGGGCTAGTCAGCTAGCAAGAAAGCTGCGCACAGATGCCAAGCATTGCTGATTTAATTTTGGCGAAGCCATTTGCCAGTCTTCCTTTCGAGGAAAAAATTAAAATTAAAGAGCAGGGTAGACCAACGCCTCAAATTGACTTGGTGAAAAAGGTAGGGAATAATACTCGTTCCTTTCAGCTCTCCTGGTACGAGAAAGTGAATTGGCTAACAGCAAGTGACCCACATCAACAACAGTAAATAGGCTACTTTAGTAATATGTCATGGATGGACCAAAAATATAGAATCTATTTAAAATGTTTATGCTGAGTATATTATATTGGAATATATATTTTTCTGGATATTAATTAAACACCGCTACAATTTGGAAAACATTTTTAAACAAAAACATAGCCGAGAACGTTTCACACTACAGACCTGGATTAAAAGTGAAGGGTTATCAAAATTGTCAATAAAACATTTCTCAGTCAAAATAAGTAAAATATAGGGAAAGTGTCATTGAATGAAATGTGTGGCACCCAGCTCTATGTTTGGCTTCCCAAGGTCAGTGCTTGTGCCTATTCCAGAACACTCTGCTGTTACTGCTGAGGTTCCTGACAAAGAGCTGCTTTCAATAATGATCAATTTTTAAACAACATGCCACAATTTTAAAATATAAAATGTTAAAATATAAACCCCCCCCAAGACCACCATCATGTATATTGGACAGTAGGCTAATGGGCCAAAAGAACCGGTTATTTCACAGTTTGTGACCCTGCCAACAATCAGCCAGATCAGAGACAAGAGTATGGGCAAAATTGATGTGTTTTTTCTTTTTTCTTTTAAAATCTGGAAATATCGTAACCGACCAGCCTCCCCTGTTTGAAAGACTACCAGCCGCCACTGATATATAATGTATATATGTGTGTGTGTGTATGTATGAATGAAAAAAAAAAAAAAAATATATATATATATATATATATATATATATATATATATATATATGGGGGGGGGGGGGGGGGGGGCGGCATGGTGGTGTAGTGGTTAGCGCTGTCGCCTCACAGCAAGAAGGTCCGGGTTCGAGCCCCGTGGCCAGCGAGGGCCTTTCTGTGCGGAGTTTGCATGTTCTCCCCGTGTCCGCGTGGGTTTCCTCCGGGTGCTCCGGTTTCCCCCACAGTCCAAAGACATGCAGGTTAGGTTAACTGGTGACTCTAAATTGACCGTAGGTGTGAATGTGAGTGTGAATGGTTGTCTGTGTCTATGTGTCAGCCCTGCGATGACCTGGCGACTTGTCCAGGGTGTACCCCGCCTTTCGCCCGTAGTCAGCTGGGATAGGCTCCAGCTTGCCTGCGACCCTGTAGTAGGATAAAGCGGCTAGAGATAATGAGATGAGATATGTTTGTATGTATGTATGTCTGTATGTATGAATATATATGTGTGTATGAAATATGTATTGTGCGTGATATATATACCCCCACACACGCACACATATATGTAAGTGTGTGTGTGATCTGTAATAAAATGCACTTCCCTGTGCTGAAGAGATAAAACAACTCTGAAAACCAACAAGCGGTATCTCTTAAAAAAAAAAAACTTCATGACTTATCAGAGAACACCCACACATACAAGTAATTTGCTGCACTTTAAATTCACTGCAGTGCCAAACGAGCTGAACCAGATGAAAGAAAAGCATGGCATAACCAGTCAAACTGTGGTGTAGGCTTCAGCACATGAACCTGGGCAAACAGCTTGCACTGTAGCTAATAATCAGGGCTAAAGGAAATTGAACTTGTTAAAGTTGTAATGAATACTGTGATATTCTTATACTTGACATTTTCACAGTAGTAGATGTGTGGCATGATATTTAATTCTGGCTGAGGTTTGGAAGAGAAAACAGAACAAGAGAGCCATGTTATTTAAAAACTAGATAACTCTCATTCGTTATTTGATTTGTTGGTTATGCCGTATGAATTTCTTAGGAAAAACAAGGACCAAAGGTAAAAGCAAAAATGCATTATCTTACTATGAACTACTTGTGTCTGTGCATAATTTTGGAAAATGTCAGTGTAATGCTCATGATATTCTCTGGACAGATTATCATTGAATATATGGCCAAAAGTATGTGGAGTCCTTACCATGATGCCCATATGTGCTTTCTTTTGCTGTTATAACAGCTTTCACTCTTTTGAGAAGGCTGTCTCCTAGATTTTGAAGCGTAGCCGTGAGGATTTGTGCTCATTCAGCTTCAGCATTAGTTATGTCAGTTGAAGAGGCCTAGCATGCTGTTGGAGTTCCATTTCATCCCAGTGGGGTTGAGGTCAGGGACCCTTGCAGAATTCTTGAGTGCTTCCAAACCAACCTCAACAAACATGTCTTCATGTACCTCACTTTGTGCACAGGGACATTGTCAAGCTGGAACAGTTGCATTAATTACATTAATGGCATTTGGCAGACGCTCTTATCCAGAGTGACATACAACATACCCAGAGCAGCCTGGGGAGCAGTTAGTTAGGAGTTCGGTGCCTTGCTCAAAGGCACTTCAGCCAGGGAATCGAACCGGTGACCTTTTGGTCCCAAAGCTGCTTCCCTAACCTTTAGGCTTCCAGTGAAGAGAAATCCAGGATTGTGGCAAAAGATTTGTGGGACATAGGCCATATATTGTGCATCATTATTTTATCTACCAACAAGACCGTCAGTGATGGTGTAGCTCACTCCAGCCCTGTCTAGTACAGAAGGAACGCTCTAAAGTGGGCCACCTTGCGCAATGTTGCAAACTATATACATGCTATATCCATCCATCCATCCATCCATCCATCCATCCATCCATCCATCCATCCATCCATCCATCCATCCATCCATTATCTGTAGCCGCTTATCCTGTTCTACAGGGTTGCAGGCAAGCTGGAGCCTTACAAGCTATATATAGAAGCTATATACTGTACACCCTAGGAATACCGACCTGTTTGCCAGAAAGAATCCAAAACAGCAAGGAATTGACCAAGAAGAAGTGATTTTTTTTAAACTGCTCATTCAGACTTAATTAGTCAATAACTTCATTAATAATTGTAATTAAGCACATCTAGATAGAAGTTCTATGCACCCTAGGTACCCCTACCTTAATGCCAGAAAGAATCAAAATCGATGAAGAATTGAGGGAGAAGAAGTGATTTGTGTGGAAACTGCTCGTTATGGCTTAATTACTCCATATCTTCATTATTAATTGCAGTTATGCAAATGTGGGTAGAAGCTATATGCACCCCAGACAGACCTACCTTCCTGCCAAAAAGAATAAAAATCGGTGAAGAATTGAGAGAGAAGAAGCGATTTTTGTGAAATGTAGGTGACGCCAGATGGATGACGGACAACACATGATGGCATAAACTCATCAACTGTCGGCCGGATGAGCAAATAATTGTCATACCATGCTAACATTAGAAATTTTACTACTAATAAGATCTAGATACCATAATTCTTATTTACTCATGATTACTGGAATATTCTATAAGAAGAAGAGAAGAAGAAGCCTTTATTTTTGTCACGTGCACACTCAAGCACAGCGAAAATCATCCTCTGCATTTAACCCATCTGAAGCAGTGAACACACACATATGTGAGCAGTGAGCAAAAACACATACCCAGAGCAGTGGGCAGCTATGCTACAGCGCCCCGGGGAGCAGCTGTGGGTTTAGATACCTTGCTCAAGGGCACTTCAGCCATGATCCAGAGGGAGAGGGATCCAGAGTGCCGTTCATTCACTCAACTCTCCTCACGTTTCCTGCCAGTCCCCGGAATCGAACTGTTGACCCTTTGAACCCAAAGCTGTGTCTCGAACCTTCATGCCATGCCTGCCCCACTATAAGATGTACAAGAGCTCCCTGGACAAAGAATGAGTCGCCTCCAACAAAAGAAGTCCTTATTGTGTCAGTTCAGTAGTTGCACACCTGGAACAAACGCTCACAACTTGGCAGGTTTTGGCCGGAACCGGAGGTTGCCTTTTGTGTTGCAGTATCAGCGTTGTCTCCAAGCAGAACACAATACACTCCAGGATGACACTGATTCCAACACTGATGATCCAGGATAACAACTGTAAGGTGCACAGGGCTACATATGTGTGACTTTGTTTGACGAGCATGATGAAATACGGAGGCACTTTGACTGGAGTGTAAAATCGCCACGCCAGACCGCAATCCGTTAGAAAAGTTATTTGGAACAGCAGGTGGAACACCAAAATAGTCCCACTCGGACTGGATCCAAAATACACGGTTGGCGAAAGAGTTGACGAAACCTGACAGGAAGACCCTTTGAATGCACCGATGGAATCCTGGCCTGTCATGATTGATCCTGTCTTGTTAAAAAAAAAAGACACTTGACCTAATGTCCTCCATTGTGGTACAGTGTTTGACCTGTTCCTCTTGCGTAATTCTGAAGCAGAGACGGTGATGTGGAAAGAGCACTGCAGCTGACATTCACAGCACGATACTGAGCATCTCCCCACTTGCTGCATTGCTTTGCTCTAAAAACCAAACACACACTCGCCAGTTCCGTTTCTATATTGAATGGACTCCACATGCCTTGCAGCAGTATGTGCCATGCTGGGAAACTAGTGTACCACTCAAATGCTATTAATGTTTTCCATCAAAGCGAATGTGCTTTTTAATCCACCACCATGTGATGCTGTTAGTCATGAGAGCAGCTTCAGCATCTTTCACATGGGTCCCCTTTCCAAAAGCGCTAAATCTGAACTTCAGAAAGTCTGCGTGATAATACCAAGACCATCATGGAGGCTTTCTGCATTTGCCAAGAGATTCAAGGCACTTCAGAATAACAACAGAAAAGAAAATTATCACAAGCCAAAATTGACAACACAAAATATAAGGAAGCAGAAAAGGAAACGTTTTTTCCATGACAGAAATGTTTTCTTCCAGCAGAAACGTTTTGTGTGGTTTTCCAGCAGCACAAAAGTTTTCTCCTAACAATGGCGGCTAGTATGGCGGCTGCCAGCGGCGCCTTTGTATGACTTCGACTCGGCCGTGTTGAGCTGTGTTCTTTGTAATCCAGCTATTCAGCTGCAAGAAAGGATAATTAGCCACCCCCCACCCAAACTAAACTAAATTTCCTCGCTACGGTAACATTTTTAACAGCACAATATTTTTCTCACAGAGGAAGAGCTTTCTAGCAATGGAAACGGCAAAATGTTTAAAAAGGTAAGATTTCTCACAATGGAATTACCTTGGATGCCTTGGATCAGCTTCGAACTTGAATCACTCAGGCCAAGCATATCATACATGCCCACTGTCAATTCCCAGGGTAGCAGCTGTTTTGGGCCCAAGCACCGGAGGTGCACGGCATCCGGTGTCCACCAGCGGGGATTGCACCGAGGTGCAAGGTTCTATTGTTTTCCTAAGGATTCTTCTTCTTTTTCTTCAAAACTTGGCCAATTTTGAGGTGGTTCCCATGGGCAAAAACTCATGAAATTTGGTACACATATCAGTACTGGCCACCGGTACTCAGGGATAGAGGCTTGGCCCTGGGTGTGTCTGGGGGTCTCCATAGCGCCCCCACATGCCACTGAGACTTTTGCCTGGTATATAGTTTCACCTATCTGTGTCAAATTTGGTAGGTGTGTGTGGTGCCCCAAGAAGAACAAAATTGTAGGGTATATTGTATTAGCCATACTCAACAGGAAGTGAATTATTTTTGGTTTTGTGCATTTTGAGGTTCTCCTCCTAGCCAGTTTGTTGGATTCATGCCAGATTTGGTATACTGGTGCACTTTGACACACGTTACATTTTGACGTGCTCCTCCTTGGCAGTTTGTTGGATTTATGCCAGATTTGGTAGACTGGAGGTGCTTAGGCCCTTCATCGCTGCTTGCGGCTATATTAACACTTGTTACCGACCTGCTCCAACAACGAGTTCCTGTTCACTCCAAGGTACCCGAGTGGAGGTGAAGTGTCAGGGAATGATCTGAGCCACTCATCAAGCATACATGTCAACCCCTCACGGCTCTCACCTGTACTCCCTGGTAAAGAAATCCATAATTTCCATACCAAATCTATAGTAATATTTCATGCATAATAAAAATGTATCAGATCTTACCTAATATATGCACTTATGAGTAGCACGCTGTGTGAGCACAATCGCTATCAGGCGCGTTAAAATGTAAATAACTTTTCTAGAATTTCACCAAAACTCATTGAATTTTCAGCATTGTAAGAGAACTCCCTAAAGCAGGGGTGGGCAATTATTTTTCACAAGGGGCCACATGAGAAACCAAAATTATGTCAGAGGGCCACGATAAATTTAGGTTGTAATTTTATTGACCAGATGTAAGGCGCACCTTTTTAATATAGGGTGAATTCAGGTAAATCGGGCCACTTTTTTTTGCAAACTTGGAAAGACCCCCCCTGCCTTTTAGGGGTACACCAGCCCATCCCCTTACCCTCAGGGAGGCGTTTTAGAGTACCAAATGCCATTAAAAACCTATACAAGAAATCGTTTGTTCCCAATGCAGTTAATATGATAAACAAAGTGGGAATTGTATCCAACACACAGGCGACTTTTGCAAACCAAGATGAGTCTTGTTTTATTTATTTAATCATTTATTTATTGGAGTAGTATTCCTTACTATTTTTACATTTTAAAATTTTTACACTTAATTTAATCATCTATTTATTAGAGTAGTATTCCTTACTATTTTTACATGAAATGGAGTCATCTGTGTTTTTTATGTGGTGAAACTGAAGACAAGTTTCCACACTTGTGGACAATAAAGATTCATTCATTCATTCATTCATTCATTCATTCATCACAGAAATATTATGGCATCCAAATGACTTAACGCAAATAAAGTAGTAATGTTGCAACAATTTAAATACATTTGTGGTGATTGGTCAGTAAAATTGGAAGAGATGAAAAGCTCAGTGCGTAAGTGGCCCAGTTTACCTGATGGCCCAATTTACCTGAATCCACCCTACTTAATATATATTCATGTCAATACATAATTAATATTATTATATTTATTCATAGGCTATGTGGAATTGTGGTGTAGGCTACATATAAAGAAGAAAACAAAACCAGTCATTGAATCAGTGCAATTTATTATTTACATTTATTTATTATATATACAATTTAGCTGATATGCCTGACTGACGACGTGCTGGCTATCCTCACTTGTTGCAGTTGACGTTCACGCACAGCTCACAGCTCGCACGTTCGAACGTAAACATGAACGTAGCGCTTTCAAAATAAAAGTCGCACCATTATATTGCACTCGGAATATGGGGGTTTCCCCATTTATTTTGTAATTTATAATTGGCCTCGCGGGCCGGACAGGGACACACAATGGGCCGGATGTGGCCCGCGGGCCGTAGAATGCCCAGGTCTACCCTAAAGTATTATTCAGCAAAACCCCAGAATGATGGCACAAATCTAGAATTTTTAATAGAATTTTAATTCTTAAAATTTAACGTAATTATGGACGTCACGCGTAACATTTACACCCGTGAAAATTCACTTTGAATGCTGTTTTGACAGTTTTGATCAAATATTCTCTATAATAAAAAAATCGCTTAAATATTATAAACACACAGTCTTTTAATGTATCAAAAAATAATTTTGATAAAGCAAGGAAATTCGGAAGAAAATTTTTTTCTTTTGCTTGTTGTGTGCGTCACGCTTCCAAAATCTAACTAACCCCTTCACGAACAATTCCAACTTTCATGGACTTGTAGCGCGAATAAACCTTTCAAAAAAATATATAATACTTCTCACCCAGTAAATTAGAATCCTGGTGATTTATATCCTCGTAGCTTCAGTAGATCTAGAGATTTAGTCGATTTAGTAAATCCCAAACGCTGTGAAACACGCCAGCCATCTATGGTGAGAAGTGCTGCTGTAGTTGAGAAACTCTCATTTCTCCCGCTTCCAACTAACTCCGTGACCCATACCAAAATAACAATGTCACGCTCATCACTTAAGGATGATTTATGCCAAGTTTCACGGAAAAATACAGCGAAATAAACTTGCTAGAAGCATTTTTCAAAATCCAAAACATTATGAAACATTTCTTGTAGGGTTTCAGGTTACAAATTTCGAGAATAGAGAAATTGCAGCGCAAAAGTTGGCCACTAAACTCGCGAAAATACTCCATCCTAGCAAGTTTCACAACCGAACTAGGCTACGTGACAGTCCGTGACCACCCAGGAATGTTCTAGAAGGTACGCTTCTAGGCACGTGCGATCGAGAAAGATGCCACGTGAAGGCAGTAAAGGTAGTATTTCCACTGTCTTATGACGTTTTTGCTTGTTTTAGCGCGATAAACAATGCATTATGGGTAATCATTAAAATGCTGATTTCAAGGTTAAAATGGGTAAAAACAACTAATTTATATTAGATATTGTAAAAATTGACTCTAAATTGACCGTAGGTGTGAATGTGAGTGTGAATGGTTGTCTGTGTCTATGTGTCAGCCCTGTGATGACCTGGCGACTTGTCCAGGGTGTACCCCGCCTTTCGCCCGTAGTCAGCTGGGATAGGCTCCAGGTTGCCTGTGACCCTGTAGAACAGGATAAAGCGGCTACAGATAATGAGAATGAGATGTTATTTCAGTACATAAAATCAAAACCTGAATTTTTAATTTTTTTCCCTATGTTACACCATTGTGCATCTATAGCATACTACTCATCACTGGTTTATTTCTGTACATCCATTTGTACTGTTAACACTCAATTAAACAAGCTCAAGTTACTGTCTGCGAGGTTCATGCCACTTTTCCACCAAGGCAGTTCCAGGGCTGGTTTGGAGCCAGTACCTGATCTCAAACCAGTTCTTTGCATTTCGACAACCAAAGAACTGGCTCTTGGCCAGGAAAACTGGTTCCACAGTGGCACCAATTCTCTGGTGGTCTAGCCATTAGGACTAATTACCATGTATCTGTTCCTGATCAGAGCACAATCACAGCGCAGAAATATACACAAAAGCAAATTAAGAATAAGCGCTGGATAAAAACCCCATTTATCTTATGTAAATAACAATACAAATTTTGTTGTCCGGTGGTCAAGTTTTTATGAGATACGCTGCCTTGTACTTACGATCGGGTTCCCTGTGGTGGTACGTGTACGTCGTTTGTCCGGTCGCAAAAGCCATCAAAAATCAGGTTGATGTATTACCATATTCTCTTAATGGAGAACTGAAAGCAAATTTTTATTATTAAAATTCTATTTATGTAATTTTATTAAATATAGGAATGCATTTTTGATCGCTATTTTGTCACTGCTATAGCAAGTTCTGAGTGTTTGAAATATGCTCTGTAATATATCAGTCCATATGTCAAAGCAACGGCCGTAAACAAGATTCGCTGAGACCTGTGCGAGACATCGTAGGACGGAAGTAAAACATACAGCGGAAATCAAAGTGACCAACATCTGCCAACGTTGTCAAAAGACACACGCCCTCTTTCGAATGCTGATGTAATAAAGCCGGAAGTTTTGTTTGTTTTGATAGCAGTCAGGAAAGTTTGAAAAAAGTAGGCAGTAATAGTCATTTAAACTCGTTTTTGTGCAATACTTCATTTGGAAAACAGTTTTCAAAATGGCGGCATTGACACCTGGCTGACACTTCACGTTTCGAAGTCTCGCACAAGTCTCGTGAAGATCGCGCGGATAAGTGACGCCTGCCGTGGACCAAACGAACTAAATTCAACATGGCTAAAAACCGAATAGGCTGATAAGTATAATATTTAATTGCAATTAGTTGCCTATACGAGTCACGATATAAGGTTACTAAAACCGAAAACGTAATTGAATAACACGTTAATTAAGAAATAAAGCAAGTTTAAAAATGACTTCAGTTCCCCTTTAAGTATGGAGCTTCGCTATTACTGCCGTTTTTGAAAAAAAAATGCATTTGTGATTCGAACCGTTTTGGGAATGTCTCAAAAATTCACACACACGAAAGGATTTTGGGCGAGCAGTTTATAAATGCAGATTCATCAGTCTGGTAACAAATGCAACATCGTCATTTATTTGCGAATCACAAAAAACAACTGTAAATTGTGTGACATTTATTTGTGAATCAAGTAACTAATCTTATGCCCTTGTTTTTGAACTGCTGCTTATGCACCATCAGGGGGCGCCATAACACACTTGGAGGAAAGCGCTATCCGCCCACTTCTGTATGCATGAGCTGACAGGCACCTCTGATTGGCTGGTGTCACTGTGATTGTCTGACAGGATAGAGAGTATGGACCCTTTTCACGTGACGTCACGACAAACGCGGCCGCCATTTTGGACATGTACTACCAGGAGTTTACCACAGCCAGCATTGAGGAACGGCAGCAAAGAAAGTGTTTATTTTCAGCAAGACTTCCATCATGCCACTATATTGTTGTGCACCTGGATGTAGTAACCATCAACAAACAAGGCAAGGGTTATCATTTTATCGGATCCCGGTAGATGCTGACCGACGGAGAAGATGGATAGCGGCCATAAACAGGAAAGATTGGCAGCCCTCGGCATACCAGCGCTTGTGCAGTGACCACTTTGTTGGAAGTAAGACGAATAAAATTAGCCAGAAAAGGCATTACATTGCTGTTAACATTCTGTGGCGGCGAGTGTGTAACCAAATAGGCTAAAATAACCCATTGTAACCTCTTTGTTCTTCTGTAGTAGCTATTAGCTAACGACATTAGCTAGCGTTGTGTTCCTTTGCTGTTGGTAGACTGTAGGACAGATCAGAGGCAGTGTCCTACAAACAGCGCTTAATTTGAGGGGGAGCAAGCCGGAGCGCGCTCCGGAACCTCGGGCGTTGGCTCCGGCAGCTATTTACACTGGATCCGGTGATCCGACACCTCTTTTGAATATGTAACAAAAAAAAACCAAAACCAAATAATTAAATAAAAAAATGCAAGTTTATTTAGTGTTAATGTCTGATTTTGATATCTGTCTTGTTGGTGATTTCTCTCATGAAACGACATCCACAAAATATCTGCAGATGAACTTAATTTGCAGTGTTATTACAAAACATGCCCAGAAGCGCAGCGCCGTGCCCCCCTCCCCCCCTCTTTTTTTCTCACCGGAGCCGCTCATCCTCTGCGCTCCGGGACCTCCCACTTTACAAATTAAGCACTGCCTACAAATAAGTGTTCAAAACAAGAGGAACATGTGTCTCTTAAATCCAGGCCGTTCCCTGTAATCTGTCACAACGGTTGGAGAAAGTAATGGCAAATAGTGAGTGCACAAACCATAGAAGGTAAACTGTACACAGCACCAGGGCAGTGTGATGGTATGTCTACTTTTAGATTGTGTTAGCTTATCACTGAACACACTCGTCACTCGACGAGTTTCACGTCTTTACGACGGATACTTAAATGTGTGTTAGGTATTATTGTTGCAGTCTAAGCAGTCATTGTAGCAGCTAGATGAGCGAGAACCGAAAGGGTCTGTGCCATAAACCGTTATTTCTGTACGGCGTTGCTAATGTGTCGTTACTGTTGTTATTTCTCCCTCTGCTCGCCCTGTAAATGCCCTACGTCGCTGGATAGCGAAGGTGTTTTCTGCATCTCGCTCCTTTTTCTTGTATGTTCTCCGTTTGTCGCCTTCCTCGCATTCAAACCAATTCGAGCCGAAGTCCGCTACATGTCCAAAATGGTGGTCACGTTTACGAAGGTCACGTGACTGAAAAGGGTCTATACCGCCCCTCCTTCCCTCAGAGCACAGGGACAATTTTGATCTCTCTGTGGCTGGCTCTGACATCATCAGGATTTGAACTAGCGATCTCCAGATGATGGATTCATTCCTTTTAACGCCTAACATCAGGACTTTACTTTTATCATCAGCTCCATTCACTAAACTCCTCTGAGGAGCTTTTTGTCCAAGAGAAAAAAAAAGAAGAAAAAAAAGTGTTGTCTGTAGTTTGTCCTCTGAAAGCGATCACACTTTCACACTCAGCATTTGAACCATATGTCCCTTCACTGTTAGAAGTTGTTTTTTTTTTCCCCCTCTCCTTTGCTTTCACTCTACCTGTGAAAATGCCACGGATCAGCGCGTACAAGTCACAGAGTAATGTGAGAACCTCTACACACTCATGATGATCTGTACTTTTAGAAGCTTTCGCACTTTGGAAATCTCCATAGATTTGGAACGACAGCTCATATCTTTCTATGTCTTTTTTTTTTTTTTAAACTGCTGAATATTACACCTCGATATTTTAGGAGACAAAATGCAGTCGTCGAGTAGCATCTCATACACTTTGTTCTGAACGTTAGCTTTCAAAGGGTTGAAGCAAAGACATAATTATGCAAAGTGTTTTTCCTTTTCTCTGCAAAATGCACTCGCTTGGAAGAAAACATCACAAAACCTAGAACAAAACAAGATGATTGATGTGGTGATGTGTCACCTGCTGTAAATAGCAGAACGGAGTGTTTTATGAGCGTTGCTGGATTTGATGCTTCAGTCATGCTGACGCTCGGCAGTGAATTCAAATAATCCTGCACCCGCATCACACGTGCCTCACTGTTGCCGTTTCCTTAACTTCCAGCAGCTGTTTCAGTTAGATTAAAAAAAAAAAAAAAATCACCTCCAGAATTATTGGCACCGTGCAGGAGAGTAGATGAAATTATGGACGTGAATAGTAAATATTACAATGATTTAAATAGTTATTAATTAATTATTATTATTTTTTTTAATCAGATTTTTTCCCCCCAAGTAACATGATTTTTCCTTTAAAAAAAAATTGCTGGAATTGACACCCTGAAGAACATTTAAAGTGACTGTAAATAAATTCTCGTCTTTTATATATATAAGATATGAAGGTTATCTTCGAGTGGTGAACATATTCACGAGTGAGCGAAACAAATGAGTGAAAATATTTTCGACACAAGAAGATAAACTTCACATCTTTGTGCCACCATGTAATGTTCTTTTTATGAAATGGACACATCCACACACACACACACACAAACAAGTTCGTCAAAAGAATTTTAATTTTGAACCAGTTCGCCATTTTGACAATACGCATCAAGTCAGTGGGAAAACACTGGGAGTGACGTCATTGGAGTGAAATATCAGGAATTATTATACATACAGGACACTTTTCCATGGAATAAGAACATTTATATTTTTCGTGGTCCGGTTTCCATCAAATCCTGCGCTCTGATTGGCTGGCGAGCGCGTCCATATCCTACGATACGGACCCCGGTTACGGACCTCTGGCGACTCGCTCGTTCACAACAGCAACAAACATAGTAGCAATTTTTGTCAACATTTATTTTCGCATTTCTCAGGAGAATAGCATTAATTTTACATCATGGATAGCGATAACGACAGTGTTCACAGCGAAAGCGAGTTTTACTACCCTGAGGAAGAAGAAATAAAAGAAAACATTTCAGGAGAAAGCTAAAAACCTGTAACTGTTGCTAACGCCGAGCAAAAACATGGCTGAATCCTGAATGACTCAATTTTGTATAAATAGGGGACTACATAGGCGGCAAAATGTAGTTTTTTTTCCTGCCATGGAAGTGCACTTGTATACCGAGGAGGAAGCCATTTGCATTACAGCCGTGAATGAGGATTCAAAATGGCGCCTCGGCTCGGTTTTCCCTTTCGGGCGCTCTCGTTTTCTGTTAGAATTTGGTAAAGAAAAAAAAATATATATATATATTATTTACCAGCTTAAGGTCGGTCTGTATGGTGAAATACCGTGACCTCGGCCTTGAATACTGACCTCGGCCCAGAGGGCCTTGCTCAGTACTTTCAAGACCTCGGTCACGGTATTTCGCAATACGGACCTCCCAGCTGGTAAATAACATATTCCCTTCTAGCAGGTTTATTGATGGCATGCAATATTTTATCATATCGCTTATCGTCCATGTATTACGCCACTCTCCCCAATGGAGAATGAGCATGCAATATTATTATTGTCAAAACAACACGACGTCACACAATGGAGCTGATGCGAACATCCAGGGACAACTTTTCTGCTGCGCATGTGCACCATCATTTCTTTGTTGGCCAGGAGAGAGAGAAGACGGGGTCAATTTAGTGCTCGGATTAAGCATGAAATAAATAAACTGAAAACTGAAACTAAAGACGTGCTGAATGCCTGAAAGGCTACCAAAACTTCACTGGATATTTTTCATGCATATTTACAAGAGAAAAACATACCAACAGACATAAAAAAAAAAAAAACTGGAAGAGAGAGCAAATGCAGAAATATTGTCAAAGTTCGACTTGGAGGTGAGGAAAAGTGATGGAGACTTTTACAAGCAAACTTCACTTGTGAATATTTGTGCAGGAATTAATCATCATTTGAAAGATATGTACGTACAGTGTATGTACAATAATAATGATTGGTTGAATATTTGGGGTCCACATTATTTGTTTTCTCTGTTTACAAAGTTTTGTTTTTCCCCCTGGATGGATATTTTCGTGAAGCTACCAGATTTTATAAGCTATTAAAAAATAGTTTTGATTTTAATCAAAGCACCTGAAACGACGTTCCACCCAAAGCATTCTTGTGCAGCGAGTTAAAATGCTTCTGCTGAGCTAAAATGGATGGTTTCACTTGCACTGCTCAATTTTTACCTTGTTTTTCTCACAGAGTTCGCAGCACCGGCGTGGTGTGCGTCTCTCTTTGGGAGATATTATCCATCACGGTAATTTGTCTTGGTTTGAGGCAGTAGTGCTTGTTAATTAGCCCAGATTTTCCTTTAGCCTTTTAGCTGTCATACCATCATAGTTGATGGCTTCGAGCTTTATCCCAGAAATAGCATCTTCAACTTGGAGATTTTTTATAATTACAACACTTTAACCCCAAAGGTCACTCTGCAAGCAGCCTCTCTGGTTTTCTCTCATTAATATCTGGTGCATTTTATTGTGAGGGTTATTTCTAGATGAGATGAACTAATTGGCAAACAAAAATATTTTTGGACAAATATGTAGAAGGAATAATCCTCATTTCTCTGATAGGTTTATATCACAAATTAATTAGCATGTTTGTTTTGCAAATATGAGTGCTTTGGGTGTTGAAAAGAGGCGATTGCTCCAACTGTATCCTCTGTTCCTGTCAGTCTCAGTGAAGGAGGCGTGGCCTCTGTTCCTGTCAGTCTCTGTGAAGGTGGTGTATCCTCTGTTCCTGTCAGTCTCAGTGAAGGAGGCGTGGCTTCTGTTCCTGTCAATCTCTGTGAAGGTGTGGCGTTTGTTTCTGGAAGTCTCAGTGAAGGAGGCGTGGCCTCTGTTCCTGTCAATCTCTGTGAAGGTGTGGCGTTTGTTTCTGGAAGTCTCAGTGAAGGAGGCGTGGCCTCTGTTCCTGTCAATCTCTGTGAAGGTGTGGCGTTTGTTTCTGGAAGTCTCAGTGAAGGAGGTGTGGCCTCTGTTCCTGGAAGTCTCAGTGACAGTGTGGCCTCTGTTCCTGTCAGTCTCTGTGAAGGAGGCGTGGCCTCTGTGTTGGTCACTCAGTGAAGGAGGTGTGGCCTCTGCTCCTCTCACTCAGTGAAGGAGGCGTGGCCTCTGTTCCTCTCAATCTCTGTGAAGGTGTGGCCTTTGTTTCTGGCAGTCTCAGTGAAGGAGGTGTGGCCTCTGTTCCTGGAAGCCTCAGTGACAGTGTGGCCTCTGTGTCTGTCACTCAGTAAAGGAGGTGTGGCCTCTGTTCCTTTCAGTCTCTGTGAAGGATGTGTGGCCTCTGTTCCTGTCAGTCTCTGTGAAGGAGGCGTGGCCTCTGTGTCGGTCACTCAGTGAAGGAGGTGTGGCCTCTGCTCCTCTCACTCAGTGAAGGAGGCGTGGCCTTCTTAAATCATATAGTTAATTGTTGATCACATTATGAAACAGTGTTGCACACAAACATCTCATCTCATTATCTCTAGCCGCTTTATCCTGTTCTACAGGGTCGCAGGCAAGCTGGAGTCTATCCCAGCTGACTACGGGCGAAAGGCGGGGTACACCCTGGACAAGTCGTCAGGTCATCACAGGGCTGACACATAGACACAGGCAACCATTCACACTCACATTCACACCTACGGTCAATTTAGAGTCACCAGTTAACCTAACCTGCATGTCTTTGGACTGTGGGGGAAACCGGAGCACCCGGAGGAAACCCACGCGGACACGGGGAGAACATGCAAACTCCGCACAGAAAGGCCCTCGCCGGCCACGGGGCTCGAACCCAGGACCTTCTTGCTGCACACAAACATATATATTAAAATAAATTGAGATCTCTAAAATACTGAAAGATTATTTTTGCTTTTTGCTAAAATAAAACACGCTGTATAAATGATGGGATCCATATTGTTTTGTGAATAATTAATACATAAACCGACTTGTATTCATCAGTGTGTTTTTGTGTTTCTGTTCCTCCAGTCATTGATTTTTCAGAGAAACTGTTGGCCTGCAATAAATGAGTGTATGTGGTGTACCACAGTGCTGAATACACACTGCATCTCATAAATTGTAATTTTGTCACATTTGCTGAAATGTCAGGCCATAGAGAAGGCGCTCTGAAAGCTCCGGTTTGTCAGAAAGAGCATGATTTCACAAAAGCCTCAGCGTACTACATGCACTTAGAGCCGGTGCTGTTAGCAAGCTGCGTGTGGTATCCAGGCTTTCATAAAATATTAAATGACTTCACTTTATGATCTCACAAACTGCTCGCATGTCAGCAGGAACAGGTAATGTTTAAACAGTTTAGCGTCCGCATGCAGAGACGGTGCGGTCTTGGGAAGCGACACTGCATAGTGTAGTAATGACATATGATATATGTGCGTTAATTAAGCTTTTCTTTACCTTTCTGAACGGTGGCTTAATCTTCACTGTAATGGAAATCTGTCTGCTTCACACGTCTCTTATAAATTGCTCCCTCGGGAATATTCAGATCAAAAATAAAATGAGACTTTGTTTTTTTTTTTAAGCCGTATAAATCATTTTTATTGTGAATATATTATTTTGGCATTTTATTTTTTTTAATTTTATTTGTATTTTATTGAATATGGGAAATGCTTACATATGTAATAACAGCCTTATCATTAGCAACACACAGGTTGTTGATTTTAGCACAGAAAAGCTCCCCTTCGACATTTATAAAAAGCATCAAAGGATGGCCTTCCCGTCTGCTCTTCACACCGAATAAAGCTTTCATACACACACACACACACACACACACACACACACACACACACACACACACACACACAGGGCTCTGATTCAGGCCCTGCCTTTTCTATAGGCTCTCCACAGGTGTGCAGTTGCCAAGGAGACTTGTGTTCGAGGCTCGTCCTCCCACGTGTACACGCTTCTCACGCTATTATGAAACCCTCTTTCAGCTAGTTTGCTTTTAAATGCCAGAAAGGAAACCTCACATTTTTTTTTCCACTTGAGTGAACTGGCCCTTACTTCATTATGTACTACATGCTGCGTGTCACGTGTCTAATTACTGCTTTTGATTTGAGTGCAGCATTTTTGAGAAGTTTTGCTGTATGTTTAAAAAAAACCCTGGACACTACCGTATTTGTGATATATAGATTCTATCTATCTATCTATCTATCTATCTATCTATCTATCTATCTATCTATCTATCTATCTATCTATCTATCTATCTATCTATCTATCACGCAAACATTATATGTAGTTGGTGTGTGTGTGTGTGTGTGTGTGTGTGTGTGTGTGTGTGTGTATGGATTTTGAAAAACAGAGCATTTTTTTTTTTTTTTCAAATTCAATAAGTTTGTACAAAATGTCTGACAAAAGAATTTCCACTAGGTGGACACGTGACAAATTGCAAACATGCGTAGTAGCAATTTGTGAAAAAATGCTAGAATAAT